>NC_000081.6:28919778-29112278 GCF_000001635.26 Mus musculus | reverse complement strand
CATTTATTAAAATACTGAATGGAATTAACTTAACTCACTATGACTGAAGCACATAGAAGATTGCCACCAAATGAATTTTCATTTCTATTTCATGATCATAGGAAGATAAATAGCATTAAACAGAAAACTGGGTGAAAGTTAAAACACACATGTTTGATGCATATCTGTGTCTGCAAGTGAGCGAGCTCTACAATGATAGAGCTTTGGTGGCTGCACCCGGGATGGATCCCGTGGTGGGGCAGTCTCTGGATGGTCTTTCCTTCAGTCTCTGCTCTACTCTTTGTCCCTGCATTTCCTTTAGACAAGAGCAATTCTGGGTTAAATTTTTGAAAAGAGTGGGTAGCCCCATCCACCAACCTGGGGCCGTGCCTAACCTCTGGCTATGGTCTCTATAGGTTCCCTTTCCCCTTTGTTGGGTATTTCAGCTACAGTCAGACCCGTTGGGTTCTGGGAGTCACTTGCTTTCCTGGTGTCCAGTCAGTATTGCTGATGCAAGATGTGCTTGCTGGCAGGAGCCTGATAAAGCTGTCTCCTGAGATGCTCTGCCAGAGCCTTACCGATACAGATGTGGATTCTTGCAGTCAACCAATGGACTGAGCACAGGGACCACAGTGGAGGAGTTAGAGGAAGGACTGAAGGAGGTGAAAGGGTTTGCAACTCCATAGGTAGCACAACAATATCAACTAGCCACCCTTCCCCCATCCCGAGCTCCCAGGGACTAAACCACCAACCAAAGAATACACATGGCTCCAGCTGCATATGTAGTAGAGGATGGCCTTATCTGGCATCAATGAGAATGGAGGAACTTGGTCTTGTGAAGGCTTGATGCCCCAGAGTAGGAGAATGCTAGGGAGGTGAGGCTGGAGTGGGTGGGTCAGGATGCACCCTCAGGGAGGCAGGAGGAAGTGGACAGGATAGGGAAATTCGTCGGAGGAAACTGAAAGGGAGATGATATGCTACACAGACTATTCTTAAAGCTGTATGTATCTTCAATAAGTAGGAACTGGGAAGGGCTTTTATGTCTGTTTAATGAAGTATTTTATAAATATTCCTACATTCATCTTACCATTCATAGAGGTATATATTTTGATGCATGTATATGCACATTTGAACTGACTTTTCGATAAAATGTTTTATTTTTAATAAAATGTTTTGATGTTTTATAATTTCTTAAATGATTTATAAACTTTTGATGAATTTAATTTAATTCATTATTCAAAACTTTATTATATTAATCATAAAACTCCAAGGATTTGTCAAGATTCCAAGGCAAACTGATGAAAGTATGTAGAAATTTACAATATAAGTGTGTTGTTACTAACAAATATTAAATAACATTTTCCTAAATGTTTCTTAAATATACTTAGTAATGTTAGATTTTTATTTCAATAAACAATTATAAGTCAATATTCTTCTTGAAATATACATTCAGTTTTGAAGACTGAAAAATTCAGGTATGCTAAAGGAAACAATAAATATATACTATAGATTATGCTTTATTTATTAGTGTGTTATGATATTACTAGAGTGTAGCTTGCAAAACATATATGTAAATTTAAAATTAAACTAAAATAGGATTGTGTATATGTTTCAGGGTGTTAGAGCCCAGGAACATTACAGCACTGTGCTTATCACCATGGGGGAGCTTGACAGAAGTAATGAATCAGATCTATGTGTGGGCATCCCAGAAAGAGACAAGAAAATTAGAGCCTCAAGTTGGATGTAGTGGTGTAAACTAAATACAAATGTAATCTTTGAAACATTACTCATGACTTATGTTCCTTTGCTGACATCCAAGATGCGATGAGAAGGAGTCAGCAACCTCTAGAGTCTAGTCTGGGGGCCTCAGCACAATTTGGAAGAGAATGAGGAGAGATGTACACCAAAGATGTACATGAATTCAAAGAATTAGATCATAGAAGGACTTCATGTCTACTATCTCCCATTTTAAATCTATACATAATGCAAAACCATGAAACAGTTTAAGTTCACTAATTGTTGAAATAATTTCCAACCCCAATAAGCCCATATAAAACACACACAATCCGGTTATTATATTTATAAGCTACATGCCTAGATTGGGCAGATCCATCACTATTCTCTCTTATTCCCCAGCTATGAGACCTGTTGCTACTTGCAGTTTTTCCTGGGCACGTGGTTCTGCTCCATATTTGCTACATCTCTTCCTCTTCCATCCTCTCTCCTGTTCTCTTCTCCTCCTCCTCCAGCTCTTTAATATCTCCCACCCCATCTCTTACTTTCACTGCCCAATCACAGGCTCTAGTCTTTATTTAGCCAGTAAAAATGGGCAAAAGATTCACATCATATCACCTGAGTATGTGAGTGAATGCTATTGAAGGGCAGTGCCATTTGATGAAGCAAAATTAACAACAGGAAACAGCATCAGGGTAACTCTCAATGACTGATAGGCAAATAAATGTATCCTTATAAGTATCATATACATTACAGTCCAAGCTGATGAAGTATCTCTATGAGAACAGCTATGAAAACTAAATCAGTGATTACAATTGTAAATGATACCCGAAGAGACAGAGTAAAGGGGAGTCATTCATGTAATGAAGTATGAAAGGCAGAGAGGCTGCCAGTTACAGTGGGTTTTGGTTGACAGACTCTCAAAGAGCTATTCTTTTATCTCACTTCTCAGTGCATTGAATTAGTATTTAAATGAAAAAGATGTGAGGAAAGCCACCATTTTAGTTCACTGACCTTGGTTGGGTAATGTGTTGCATGAAAATCAGTTCCACATAACCATTTCCAAGAATACCTGCCAGTACTCTTATTATATTCTAAACACCCTCATGACTTGACAGTGGTACCTAAATGACCTAAGGGCTTGCTTCTTTCTGTCCCACTTAATCTGCCCTCTTTTCCCCCAAGGCCAAGTCTTCAACTGTGTTTTTATATTCCTTTTCTCTCCACTTCCCCAGACACTACCATGATGTTGCATATCACACATGGTTGGAAGAGGAGTAGATGCAGACCTGATAAGGTCTCTGAGACACTATCAGAAATACTTCTGTCTCTATGTTCAATAGAGCTACTGCCAACCCTTCAGGACATAGTTTCTCATGTGTAACAGAGTTTTGCTTTTCTTATGAATAACTTCTCTCCATACCATCGTAATTAGCTTTTCAACCTTATACACCCTGTGGATTCACTTGATGTCCTGCATTTTAGATAGGAGAATATAGACCTCATCAGGCATGAAGATTTATGCTTTTTATCCCTGGATTGTATCATGTCTTCTAACTAATTTGATTTTTAACTAGTTTCTCCTTCCTTCATAAGAGTGTTTTTTTTTCCCTGATGTTCTGATTGTTTTTCTATTTTCTTCTCAACTCTAGCATCCCCAAGCTTATTTTCCTGTGCTGTACCATTCTATGACCTATCCTTCCTTGTGTTCCATATGCTCCTGGTGTACTCAAAATCATTTATTAATGGGATTTCTAAAATCCAACTGACACATTTTCAAATGTTACCTATAACCAGAGAACCATTTACAGCAGTTGTCGCTATAGATCAATTTAGATTTACAGTAAGATACAAATATCAATCTACAGTCCTTTATCTCAAACTCACCATTCCCACTGTGGTTCTAATTTTAAAACATGGCTCCAGGGTTTATTTGGTTTTTGTTTGTTTGTTTTTAATCAGTACACTCATGAACATATTTTGAAATATTAGTTGGTTTTCTTTGCTACCCATTCTGTTCACCAAGTAAATACTTTTCATGCCTGCCGCTTATGCCTGGTATATACCCTTGCCTCTCCATTGCTCATGTCTTTGCAGGATATCTTTTGTTCCTGATTGGAAATATAATAGCTTTTTATCACATACAAAAGATTTTCAGATCATGTTTCTTCTTCAGGATTTTCCACTCTTTAACATATATGATTTCTGATTTCCTATGAATTTTACAAGAGAAATTTACTTGGACATAAATGTCAATATTTAAATAAAACACATCATTTTGTTGAGTACATACCCCACAGAATGCAATTCCAGTTCTCCTTGCCTTAGTTGCTGTTTATCTTTTACTATGCCTCATTATTAGAAATACTACTGCATGCCACCATGAAAGGCAATTTTCTATTAGGATTGCTCCCTGATATACTATATTCAGAAAGTATATTTCCTTATTTTCTACCTGGTTAATTCTTGTTTCTCTGTGGTTAAAGGCTATTTTAAAATAAAAACATGAAAAATATGAGTCAATTTAACATTTGTAAATAAATCACTATGTGTATTCAAGTGGGAGAACATCAGAATTCATCCTTTGTAAGGTATTTCAACATATTTCAGAAAATTAGTATAATTATTCTTGAATGACAAGATAAAACAGGACTAATTATTCACAATGTAAAATAAATTTTATTTAAATAAAAAGTGGATATTCTAAAACAGCTTCCAAACCATAGTAATTTTAACATAGCACTTACAAATATTGTGATTGAAAATTTGAACTTTATAATGCATATAACTATGTGCTACCAATTGAATATTAGATGTATTTGTATGGAAAGAATAGTTTATCTTAAAATTTGTTCTTCAGGTATAAGGAAAAGGATATCTCTTATCACATATATGAGAAAGTCAGATGTCACCAAGTAACTAATACACTATTTAGCATATTATGCAAAAATAAACATTAAATACATAGACAACATAGAAAATTGTATTTGCATAAAGCATCAGAAAAAAGTCAGATAACTTGTCAAATTTTATTAATTTAATAGAAAAAAATCTCATTCAAGAGAAACAGCTAAATGTAAGCTCAAGCTTGCCAGAAACACTTCTTTTTGATGATGAAATGCAAAATGAAAATGAAAAAAATTAGCCAGATTCATCAGATGGAAATTTATGATGTTAGCATAACTAAACAATCAAAAATTAAAGATCAAATGAAAGCAGAGCTCAGTTTGCAATCTATGTAACAGCCTGATAGCCTTAACATTCACCCAAACACAGGATATATTAAGAGTATATTTCCATTTAAGATGGACTACAGTTTACACAAGGCACATTTAAGAAATAAAAGGGGGAAAAAAGATTTCATTACAAATATGGACAGTGTGTCAGGCTGGCACAATGCCTGATTGAGGACTGGCAATGCTGACAATCCTGATATTCAAAGTTTAGGTCTGACTTGGATGGCCTCAGTGGGAGAGAATGTGCCTAATCCTGAGAAGACTTGATCCACCAGTAAAGGGGGCTATGCAGGGGGTGTTGTCTCAGAGGCAAAGAAGAGGGAGGATGGGGAGAGAAACTCTCCAGTGGGAACCAGGGGAAACATTTGGTATATAACTAAATACAATAAATAAATAATTCCCACCAGCCACCCACACTCACCCACTCCATATAAACAAACAAATTGATATCAGCTTTTGCTTTTGACCATACCAATTTTCTTTATTTTTCTTATTGAATATTTTATGTATTTACATTTCAAATGTTATCCCCTTTCCTGGTTTCCCCTCTGGAAACCTCCTAGCCTATCCAGCCTCCTCCTGCTCCTTTGAGAGTGTTCTCCACCCATCCACTCACTTCCACCTCCCCACCCTGGCATTCCCCTTCACTGGGGCATTGAGCCTTCACAGGACCAAGGGCCTCTCCTCCCATTGATGCCTGACAAGGGCATTCCCTGCTACATATGAGGCTGGAGCCATGGGTCCCTCCACGTGTACTTCTTGATTGGTGGTTTAGTCTCTGGGAGCTCAGAAAGGTCTGGCTGGTTGATATTGTTGTTCTTCCTATGTGGTTGCAAACCCCTTCAGCTCCTTCAGTCCCTTTTCTAGCTCCTCCATTGGGGACACTATGCTCCGTCCAATGCTTGGCTGCCAGCATCAGCCTCTGTATTTTTCAGGCTCCAGCAGAGCCTCTCTGGAATGCTAGCTGGAGGAACAGATGTAGCAGTGGAGATATGGAAATCCCTCCTGATGATTGAACAGTGGTTTGGATGATTTTCCTTCACTGACCAAGTGATCCACCTGTTCAAGAAAGCTGATAGTTATAACACCCAAGTCTACAAATTCAAACTGCAGTGCCTGAAAAATACTGTGATCAAATTTAAAATTTTATCCAAATGCTTCTCTTACACAACTGCCGAGTAAAGTGTTTATAGAAGTACAGGTTATGCGAAAATGTGTAGAAACTTAACCTTAAAAATGGGGCAACACACATAGGAAAGAAAAAGAACCATAGAGACAGAAAGTGATATGATAGGATAGAAAGAGGAGAATGCTTTCTTGGAAACCGACAACTCATTCCTCACCTGAGAAGCCTCTTCTTGCAGTAGATGAGAACTAACACAGAAATCCACAGCTGGACAGCATGCAGAGAATAAGAGACTTTGAATGCTGGCTTCTAAATGGTTAAGTCTTTACCGCTCCCCTCATCTCAAGGCTCAAATATCTATTCCAAAGAGGGAGCAAAAGACTGGAGGGGCCAGACATGGTGCAAGACTTCAGGGAAACAGTATTTCCCAGACACACCAGGGTAGGTGCATGCATGAACTCCCAGAGACTATTACAGCACTCCCAAGAGCTGTGCAGTCTCAAGACACTGAATATCCCATCATGGAGCAGGGGAGATTGACCATAAGCCTCTAGGCAAGTAACTTTGGGCCGTTGGTGGCCACTATAAGAGGTGAGAGGGAAAATACATTTCTCTCAGGGGAGGAAAATGGAGTATAACAACCATACTCCAGGGTGGGCCCATGTACAGCGGTAGTCAGATAACACAGTCTTCATGTTTTTCCTTTATTTGTTTTATTTTTAAAAATGAGAGAGAATTTATTTGGATGGTAGTGAGGCAGGATAAAACCAAAAATTTCAAAAAGAAAATCTTATTGTTATTATAAATATTATCTGCAGTCATTGTTCATTTGATACTATAACTTCCAAGATTTTGTGACAGTTTTTATTCCCTGGTTTAATGCATATGTAAACATGTTAACTTAATCTTATTAACGACTATAATTTTGCAACAATGCTTCTGTTTTTCTGGCTTTTATATTAGCAATGTACAACCTCAGCCTCTTCCCAAGCCATAACCCTTCTGCTAATGAACTGCATTTAAGTATAATCCTTGTCCTTAGAAATAAAATGTTTAAAATTAAGTTTAAGCCAAACAGTAAAACATGTATTTGATGAGTGTTCATCCTGATATGCAAGAATATGAACCCAGCTTATGCTCAATGTGCTTTAGTCAGACTATATCTCCAGGAAGCAGTTGTTCAATCAGTTGTACTGGCCTGCAGTCCTGACTGGATTTTTAAACAAGGCTTTGTCTTCTGTAGAAGCAGAAAGTCTTCTGCTCCCTTGGGGATTGTCTTTTGAAGGGATGAGGGCTGCAGCTCTGATGGGGAGAATTTCAGGGAAGGAATGAAGCCAAGTTGGGAAAGAGGAAAGAGAAAAATCCTTTCAAGGCAGAGCAGCTTGCACCACACCACCATGGGCATCCAACACAGCATTAATGTGTTAGGATTTTCTGGCTCTGTCTTTTGGTTTTGTTTACCCTCCATTCTTGGCAGAGGAACTATAAGCAATGCTAACAGGAAGACCTCCTTAGCAGTCAGTTGTTATGCTCCAGACTGTGGAGAGCAGATCACCACTTAAAAGGCCCAAAGCAAAAATCTGCTGACAGACACAACCAGAAGGAAGTCTTCTAGCTACTGAAGTCCTCATTCCAGGGAAAAGCTTTCCTCCGATTTCATCAGGTAACATGCTAGGAGGCTCGAGGATAATGAGTTATAGATATGAAAGAATAATTTCATTCAATGAAAACACGGTGTTAAAACTTTGCAATGTGTTCACATCCTTCATTGGTATTTTAAATAATAATCCCAGAGGACAGATGCACACACACACACACACACACACACACACACACACACACACACACACACACACGGGGGTGGGGATGGGATGCAGTTGCCATTTTCTTCATTATATAAAAGAAAAAGGAGGCAGGGAGGTGTTTATGAGCTACAGTGTTTAAAAGGTTAGTGTGTTCATGCAGTGAATGATTTAACCAATGACTACAGTGCAGATTGTCCCCAGAGACTAAATATGTACATCAGAGCAGGCTCACAGTAGGTTGATTTAAATAGAAAAAAGTACTAGATTTAAATATTCTATTGGTAACATAGAAATATAAAATAAGTTGAAGATACTCATCAGCTTGAGGGAAAAGTATATTTTATTTAGAAAATAAATATCACGGTAGGATAGAAATACTAGACAATGTAACATAAATTAATTCTAATTTACATGTATCCATAAAGCTTACATAAACGGTACATTTATGAATATGTAAATAACATTAATTTCTTATGTATTTAAAAAATCACAAAAGTATACAAATTGAAAAATGATCAATGCAGAGTTATGTGTGTGTGTTTGTGTGGTGTGTGTGTGTGTGTGTGTGTGTGTGTGTGTGTGTGTGTGTTCTTATATATGCATGACAAGGCACCTAACTTACACCTGGATCTAAGACTATTGAAATATTTAGTGATAACTGCAATTTCACACACACACAGAAAAGCTCTGAATACACTTGCTATTGTGCAGAAACATGGCACTTCAAGACTCTCTTCTGTCCTTTTGATCCCGGAGGAGATTCCATAGGCTTGCGAAGAACTAGAGGGAATCTGTTCATTCTGATTGATATTGATGAGGTTACTTCCTTTCTTGTTCCTGGACTGCAAGATTGACTCATAATTCACCACGGACCAGAGTTCTTCCTCCTGTGAGATGCTAACTTGAGTCTTACAGTTCTGTGTGAGGTAGAGATTGTGAACTGTGTGAAGTTTCACACAAGTACTTTTCATCTGCTAATTTATTGAATTATTTATTTTATTTTTGAGATTACAACAAAATTATATTTTTCCACCTTCCTTTTCCTCCCTCCATAGCCCTCCCATGTATCACTTCTTGCTCTCTTTCAAATTCTTGGCCCTCTTTTTTTATTGATTGTTTTTGTTGTTACATGCATTTTTGTATATGAATATGCATACATGTTACTAAATACAACTGCTCAGTCTGAATACTGTTTCTTGTGTGTACGTTTTCAGGGCTGATATGTATATATATGTCTATATATATATATAGACAGAAAGCTGAAAAGTCAGTGACATTCAAATCTTAGCAATAAGAAACACTTACATCTAATATATCATCATGTCTTCGGGCTGTGAAAAGTGAGAATGAAGCTTTCTGACCTATGAGCAAAAAGTCAGACCTTTCTGAGAGAACAAAGTGATTGCTTGATTCTTTGCTCTCCATGGAGGCAAACAGTGCAGAGGGTCAGACTAGCCAGAAGTCAGGGAGAACCTTCAAGAAACTGCTGAAAATCGAGCATAGCAAATATGAAAACTACCAAATATGGAAAGTACACTGCATGTGATTAATACAGCAGTTTATCTGCATGGTCCTCCATGCCACTGGAACATGGCAGCCATACAGTGCTGCAAGGGGCTCTTCTCAGTGAAGTGATGATGTTCCAAGTCTTGTCAACTTTCAATGCTTCATTAGAAAGGAATATCAACCCTATATCCACACTACAGAGAGCTAAAAAGAAGCTCTCTGTGTGTTCCTTTTTTGTTCACTTACAAAATGTGATCTCCATTCTAACTCCTTCAAAACATTGAAAGGAATATGACATCAGATGTGTTTTGTTGATACAAATTTTTGAGGAGAAATTTTCTGTGATGATTTCTGTAGAATTAGGTTGTTCTCTGCAAAACAGAGCAATCTGGGGGACCTAGGAACTTGGATAAAAATTAACCTAAAGGCTCTTCTCAGAACATTCACAGAGGACTGAATAGAAAGCCCAAAGTAAGAAATTAAGCCAGAGAAAGCAGCACACATAAAAGGAAAAAAAAAGAAAAAAGCAAGAAAGGAGAAAAAAAATACCAGCATATGCCCAGATTCTTCTCCTCTGTGAGTTAAAAGTCCCAAGTCATGCAAGAGATGTGGTGCTGCATCTTCTCCCAGGACATACACGGAAACCTACTGTGTATAGGAAAACAAACCAACAAACAAAAAGCAAATATTCTTTATGCACAGGAGAGAGAAGAGAAAGTCCTATGGTTACAAATGAACAAATAAATCATACCTTACCTTATCAGCATTCTAAAATCATTGACAATTACCAGGAAGATGATTTCTTACAAGAAATATAAAGAGTTTATCTGCCACAAGAAGAGTAACAGATTACTGAAGCCAGGGATTGTAAATTTTAGACTTTCTTCATATCTCTCCGTGCTTGTTACTTGTCGACTTGTCGGGCGCTCAAAGCACCTAGGGATGTGTGACTGTGGGGGAAAATCTGTGTTCACTTCAGCTGCTGTGAGAAGAGCCATGTTAATTGTGAGCAGAGATCCTGGCTGCACAAATTGGCGAGAGTAGACTTAATGCTAGCCTACAATTCATTGCTAAGGTCTCACCATGATAAACGGTGACCTGGAGTTATGGCCAAAATAAACCTTTCTCCTTCTAAAAAAGAAGAAGAAGAAGAAGAAAAGAAATGAATAGGGCTTGCTGGGTCACTGTATGCCCCAGATTGAGCCTGGATTCCCCTCCCTATCTCCCCACTATAGCTTATGAGTTGCCAAGTAAGAATCGACAATTAACTACTCACAAAGGGACAACATGCAAATATAGAGACTCCTTTGATGGGTACCTGTCATGTGACAATCAATGGTTAATTGTAAATATTTGGCATGTTACCAAAGCTATTACCAAAGGACAGGCTAAGCTAGAGATCTTTGAAGAAGTTGGTCCATGTCAAGCCAAGAATGTGAGCTTAACAGCACAAACCCAGCTCAATCTCTTCAAACCCTAGGTCCTCATGTACACCAGTGGCCAAATTCTGAGCATAAATGAAGCTATGCGAATGTCAGAGCCTTAAAGTGGTTAATTGGAGTCTCTATTCTTAACATACAGGAGAGGGGTGGCTCAAAGCAACAAAATAATGCAAATGCATATTCAGCAACAGCAAGCTTTAAAATACACGAATAAAAGAACACTAACAGAATTAAAGCTACGAGAAGGTTCCACAAAATTTTCATTAAGTGATGTTATTTTACAGATCTAAAATCACAGTTATAGATGATCTGTAGTTCTATGGACAGATGTGAATATACAAACACAGATTCACATTTCTAATTGGAACTAAAATATTTCAAATCAACATCTAAAATGAGTGCCAAGTAATGGTAAAACATAAAATACAATTATTTATTGAAAGCAAATATATTTATTATAGAAGTTATTGGATAAATATTGACAGAATGTTAATGGAAATGACCTGTTTTAGCAAAAACACTTTACAACGTTAAATCTAATGTTTCAGAAAGAAAGGTGCTTACTGCGCAAACAGGAAGACCTGAGTTCTAAACTTCAGCACCCCATGGGACAGTGCATGAAGTTAACCCAAGCACTGGGAAACAGACATGGGTTTGCTGCCCAACCTACTTAGCTAATCAGTTAGCTCCAACTTCAGTAAAAGCCCCTGTATCATGAATATAAGGTTAAGACTGATATAGTAAAATACTCACGATCAACATGGGAAGCATGGATATTCTCTTAGGTGGTGTATGCCTTTAATCCTAGCACTCAAGGGCAGAGGAAGGCAGATTTCTGAATTTGAGGCCAGCCTGGTCTACAAAGTCAGTTCCAGGACAGCCAGGGCGATACAGAGAAACCCTGTTTTGAAAAATAAAAAACAAAAAACAAAAAACAAAAAAACAAACTTTAGGGTAATACACACACACACACACACACACATATGGCCTTGGTTCATTGGTGATGGTGGTTATGTCATATTTTCATATAGCTTGGTTTTATCTGTTTATATGATGGAGAGCAGTGGTTTGATTTCTTCAGAGCCTATAAGGATAACCTGGTTTCTGTAACTCTTCTTAGAGGCATATGTGCATGAAGATGAGCTACAAGGACAAGAGAATCTTTCTGCTGGTTACTAAATAAACTCAAGCGGTCTCATATCTCTTATATGGCAACAGGCAAAAAGTAGGGCTGTACGTTCAGCAACAAAGTGACCAGACAGAGTCCGAACGTTGTTTCATCCAAGAATTCTATGAACTGTCATCATTAAAATCAATGCTTTTATGAATTCTCTGGAGGCCAGATATCAAACTTCAGACCCAGTAAAGTCAGTGTATGATAAGGGGCATAAAATAATCTCTAATAACACAGAAATATATGCTCTGGACATTAATTTGACCTTAATACCCCAGACATAAAAACTAAACAACCACATTGATTTCAGATACCAACAGAACCAAATTCTCATTCCTTTGGGAAATGCTGGAAATAATTGACCAGAATAGCAAGCCTCGCAGTGACCTCTGAGGTCTCTGTGATAGTGTTTTCTGGTTCCTCAGAAGCCAGTGACCTAGTCGTCCATGGCTCACTGGCGCCTCTGAAACATGAGAGCTCACTGTCTGGTGCTTCGATAATGTTGAATTAAAAATGAGAAATCTTACATAGGATTCTTGTGTCTTCATAATTATGGCAAAATGAGATTGTTGCACATAATACATTACTTACTCTCTACCAGCACATCCACCTTCTCCTTCCTTACAGTCCCTAAGTTGCAAGAAATCAAGGAAGACTCAAGGAACGCATCAATGAAGGGAAAGCATGTACCTCTGAGGCATCATCAAATTTATTATTATCTTTTTAAAGTAGAATTACAGTTGAGAACTGCTCACACTGAAAAGTATTCCCTTATTTTGAATGATAATAATTATATTCTAGAGTGGATGATGTCAAGTTTCAACATTATCTATAAGAGGCAAAGTGAATGATAGTGCTTTTTATGATGGGCAAAAGGTCTGAACTAATAATTAAAATGGTCTGACCCAGGGAGGCCTTTCACAACAGCAAATGCACTGTTAAGTCTTCTGTGGGAATATTAACTAAACAACATGGTGTCTTAAATCCTACTTAATATGTGCTAAACAATACAAATCTTAGTCTGATGAACAGAAATCTAACTTGAGACTTGAGTCTACAAAACAGAGATATATTGACTCTAAGTTTTCTGGTCTAGAGTCAATAGGGAGTCACATAGCTCACAGAATAAGGGAAATAAATTATACATGGGGATTAGAAAATATTTTTTCACAATATTTCAAAAGGCAAACTTCATTGGTGTGAAACTTTTATGATTTATAACCCTGGGAGCCATAAGAAGGCATATTTAAGTTGGTGAATCCAATTCAGTATTCTGAAATTAACATTAAATAGAAGTAGTTGAAATAGTTTTTAACTCTAAGTAAAGGAATATGTAAACACCAGTGCTTTGCACTTATTTAGCATTATGCATTGGGAAGCTACTCAGAAATGGAGCATTGGTCCACATCCCTCTAGCTATAAATGCCAACATCCATGCCTGCTGGGGCAGAAGAAACTTCATGAGGTTGGAATACAGAGAGATATTGAAATATACCTTACATCTCTCTTTCAGCTAGAAATGCATTTTTCCCACAGAGACATTCAAGGCAATATGCATTTGATATTCTATTTAAAATTACACCATTATCCTTCTATTATTTCCTAATTGTAATAGAGAAAAAGACGTCAAAATCTCAAGCATTTTATTCTGTAAAGAAATTCTTTTGAAACCAAACTCGGATATCCAACTAGGAAGTCTGTTATATGTGCTTACTAAGTGTTTCCATAATAGTTTAAATGAGCCCTGGCCTATGTGAACTTTCTTCTTATTTCAGTAATATCAAAAATCCCTTTGTAAAGGAGATGACCTTGAGCCCAAACTACACTAGTACGGGAGGTTAGAAAGAAAGGAACGTAAAGCCACCAGTGACTTCTAATTTCTCCCTCCCTACCCACTTATCTGAAATTCCATTCCCATGTATATGGCACGGGAAGGCAGCTGATTAGCAGCCTATAGTTGTTTTGTCACATATTTTATTTTTTGGCAAATGGCGGTGATATTTTTTGTCCTTACAGTGTGATAATAGCAAGGTCTACTTAATATCCTCGATGTGTAAACACAAATACCGTTCAGCAAAATGCTTTCTTACCCCATAAGCATACCATTATGCCTCCTTACTGATATCTTACAATGTGTTTACTTGGCCATGATTTTTCCAAACTTACATTTTACTTAAAAAGGTGCTGTATAGTGTGAATAAGGTAACTGATGCTCCTACTTTCAGGCATTTAAATGCTCGATGCACAATTGGTATCTCTGATGAGGAACTGTAGAAGTTGTAGGGTTGCTGGAGGAAATATGTTAGTGGGGTTTTGCGGTTTCAAAAGACAACTACTAGTTTGAATTTCCTCTCTCTGTTTCCAACTTATAATTTAAGAAATGAACAGGTTTGCTGCTTCAGCCACCATGTATGTCTGCTGCCATATTTCCTCACTATGATGGAGTCTTATCATGCTGAAATTATAAGCCAAATAAGCTCTTATTTTCCTTTGTCATGGAGTTTTATCATAGCAATAGAAAGGTAAGTAAGAAAAATGCTTAATAAAAAGCAATCACTACAAACATCTACACCAATCTGCTAATAATGCAAGTACTTAATATCACCTGCAGTGATATTCCTTTCATTATGATTTGATGTTTCCACTTCCTTATTAAAATAACCATTCCTGAATTATCACCTTGATGGGAACCTAACCAATTCATAGTAAAATCTGATATACTTGAATGAAAATAATCTTTATTCAGTTGTTGATATTTTAAAAATGAGTAGATGATAATGTAGATTAAAGTTTGTTTACCAAAAGAAAGGCAAGACTTTTTAAAAAAATGTTCCAGTCTTTTTTTTAATTAGGTATTTTCTTCATTTACATTTCCAATGCTATCCCAAAAGTCCCCCATACCCTCCCCCCCTCCTACACACCCACTCCCACTTCTTGGCCCTGGCATTCCCCTGTACTGAGGCATATAAAGTTTGCAAAACCAATGGGCCTCTCTTTCCACTGATGGCTGACTAGGCCATCTTCTGATACATATGCAGCTAGAGACACGAGATCTGAGGTAGGGGGTACTGGTTATTTCATATTGTTGTTCCACCTATAGGGTTGCAGATCCCTTCAGCTCCTTGGGTACTTTCTCTAGCTCCTCCATTGGGGGCCCTGTGATCCATCCAATAGCTGACTGTGAGCATCCACTTCTGTGTTTGCTAGGCCCAGGCATAGTCTCACAAGACACAGCTATATCAGGGTTCTTTCAGCAAAATCTTGCTAGTGTATGCAATGGTGTCAGCATTTGGAGGCTGATTATGGGATGCATCCCCAGGTATGGCAGTCTCTAGATGGTCCAACATTTTGTCTCAGCTCCAAACTTTGTCTCTATTTCCCAGAAACTTAGAATACCCAAGATATAAGATACAATTTGCAAAATACATGAAACTCTAAATGTTCCAGTCTTTAAGAATACTTGAATAAGTAAGGAAATAAATACTGAAAATATATAAATTAAATGTTCAAAATACAACTTTGCTTCAGTGTACAAAAAACAAAATACTTTACAAACCTAAAGGTTATGTAAAACTCATCACTGTAGGGCATGTGGGACCGTGCTACCAGAGAGGGATAAGAACAGGAAGAAAGTCGAATCAGTTCAAATCCTGGTAATCTCAGAGATTTGACAGTGGAAGTGGAGCCATTCCCTACCTGTCTCTGTACCTGATATGGAACATGTAACCATGACACCCGACTGAGAGGGACCACAAACACTCACATAGTACAACACCTGGAATTCTTCTCCATTTTAATGAGATATCTAAATAGCCTTGAGCCTTCAGGCAACATCCTTCCCTTCATGGGTAATCCTTCCCACTAAATGTATATAATCCCTGCTTTACCCAGAATAAGGTGTATGCATTCAAATCCATCATTAAATAAAGCAATATGAGCAAACAAGAATCAGGATTGTCTAGAGAGCTGCTCTATTAAAGATCAACACAGGGAAAGTAGGGAAGGCCTTCAACTAAGCAGCCATGCCTAAGCCTACTGAAGAAGGTGCTCTCAGTATTGCTCCCAATCAGACCACATTCCATTTGACCTGGAATCTGCCTCCCTCTGAACTGGCCCACAGACACCCTGAGGAGAAAGACAGACATCAGAACCCCCAGGTCATTACTTCTGCTCCTTGTGGTACTAAAGAGGAGTCTGAGTAACCAGAGAGAATACAAGGAACCACTGTGGACTCCCTACTTCAGACTTTGCCTTGCCAGCTATTTGGCAGTGTGCAGGCAGTGCCTGGCTACCAATTGCACACCCTTAGTGGAGATGCAGGATGCGGTAAGACACATCACTTAAGAGGAATATGCACCCAGTCATTGGTGGTACTCATGTTTAACCTAAGCACTTGGGAGGAAGAGGCATGCAGAGGCAAGCCTGGTCAACAGAATGAATTCCAGAACAGCCAGGGTTACACAGAGAAACCTGTCAGGCACAGGTGTACAGGTTAGGGTGGGGTTAATAGAATGATATCCAGACTTTCAGCTTTTGGACATTGGACTTGTGGGCTGTATATAAAGATGCTGATGTTTTGTCCCCAGACATCTGGTTACAGTACAGATGATGGCATTGTCAAGCATTTCCTGTCTCAGTGTTACATAAAAATTGGTTTTCATTATCTCTGATTGATTCTTACAGAGGATGGTAGAGGCAGTACATGAGTTCCCAGTGAGATCATCCAGGTAGAAAGAGAGGAAATAAGAAGAAAGGTGTGGAGAGACCATGTAGAGAAAGGAGGATTCCCTATGCTGACAGAAATGTAGCAGACCAAGCCAGAGCAACTCTCTGGGTATTAATAGCCTACTCTGGTTAGATCAGCTCAGAACCTGACCAGCATCATGCCATCAGCTTGTTAATAAACATATCAGATCTGTCTTTTATTTGGAATCTACATGGGCCAGAGTAGATGTAGAAAATTCTGCAGATATTTGGAAGCAAAATGGGATATAATAAACCAGCCAAAATACTAATATACCTAGCTACTAGTTGGAGATTTATAACCCTGGATCTGTTTAAATACATAGAAAGATATCCTCTGATGGACAGAAAAGCAAACTTTTGTGACCAGTCTGCACTTTTCACAGTTACTCAAAGGCTATCTATCATTTTGCTCAGTGATTAGCAGCTGGGAGCTCCCCCAAGATCAACCTGCCTTCTCCTGGTACTGGCATGTCTCACAGAGCTGGACATGAGACGTTTCAATAAAGATTCCTTGTAAAAGTGCTCCTCCTAGTCTTTTCGGGTGATCCTCTCAATTACATTATTCTGCATTAATACCTTCAAATAACTTAGAATGCAATCTGTATTTTTTATAGTGATCTAAACAAAATTATGGTACCATTCTTAAAAATGAAAGACGGAATGCTTGGATTGCTGGGAGCTCTCTACCTGTAAATGCTTGCTTGCTATTTCAAAATTATAAAATGTTAAGCACAGTGAGAAAAGTCCTGGATTGTGTAAGTTCAATCAATTACATTTCTAATTAAATAAAAACTTTTTTTCCACTATGGTCACTTGAATGAAAACTATCTATAATGTATTTTAACACTTATTCCCCCCAGAATCTGGCACTGTTTATGGATGTTATGGAAAATTTAGGAGGTGGAGGATATATGTCACTGGGTATGAGATTTGAGAGTTTATAGCCTTACCCTAAGTTCAACTTTCTGTCTGCATCAAGCATTTAGATGAAAATCTGCCCTGTGGGCTTCCTGTTTCTCCTGCCTAGCTTCCTATACCATTGTAAACTCTGTCCTTGCAGAAGAAGTCAGAGAGCACAAAGCAGAAAGCAAGGTGGAAATGGCATTTAAAATCTAAACACTTGCTTACTGACATACATGACATAATGACATGATGTGACACTTACACATCACTGGCATACTTCTTGCACCAAACCATACTACCTAAACCTCCTGAGACAGCACTACCAACTGTTCATACATCCGAGTCTATAGGGACACTCACATGCAGATTTTTTAAATCAAAAATATACTTTCTTCTTTATCTGCTTCAAGCCATGTTCTTTTACTACAGCAACAACAAAAAATATAACTCCTATAACTAATTGCTTATGACTTTACTATCATTTTTTCCAGGTGATGTAATATAATGACTACATGTTTGATTAAAATATGGTACTCAGTATAAGAATTTTCTCCTTTAATATTGATCTATAACTACTTAAATTTCTAAAGAGCTTATTTCCTGAAAAACTGTATCAAGAGTTATTTTGCTTATAACACAACCTTGATCATAGATTCAGTCTTTATTACCTATAAATGTGTTATTAAATTTATTATAAATGCTATTAACTAGACATAGTGGAATGTGCAATATATATATTGAAATTACCTATGTTGCCCAATACATAAGCCTTTGACACACTTTATCACAGTCCTCCCAAGCCACAATTTAAAGTTCTTCATTAGCACCCATTCTATATGTGGTTGTGTGCACTTCCCCTGTCATTATTCTAAAGGTGCTTGTCTTGTTTGCTGATTGAGAATATTCCCATAGACTCAGAGGTGTGAACACTTGGTCCACAGTTGGTATTGCTGTGTGGGGAGGGTTAGGAAGGGTGCTTTTGTTGGAGGAAGTATGTCCATGGCGGTAAGCATTTATAATTTAAAAAGTCATGTCAGTTTTACTTGCTATCTGCTTTCTGCTTTGTTTTTGAGATTCAAGATGTGAGCTCAGTCAAGCATCTGAAAAAATGAAAGGATGTTTCATCTCAAACACTGTATATGTCCAGTGAAAATTCCCTTAGAAGTTATTACATTAAAAACAATTTAGAGTTATTATTAACATTTCTCTGAATAGTACATATAATAATCCTAAATTTCTAATAAAAACATTACAACATTCCAGTTCCTAGAAGAGCAAAATGGGCCTGGTGGCACAGCGAGGCAAACTCACTGGCCACTTGGGGAAGTAATCCCACAGAAGAAACCCCAGAATGGAATCCTAGTCTCAAGAGTAGCACACATGGTAAAAGAGGCCCTTGGTCTTTCAAAGATCATATGCCCCAGGAAGCAGGAGTGGGTGGGTTAGAGAGCAGGGTGAGGGGAGAGGAAACTAGAAAAGGGGATAGCATTTGAAATGTAAATGAAGAAAATAGCTAATAAAAAAAAAAGAGTAGCACACATGGTAGCTAGTATTTTAGGCTGCACAGCTTCGGTCTATCTTTCTACCAAAACAGAAACAGTTCCTTCGTCATGAAGTTGAAATGTCCAGTCCAAAGACAAAAATGACTGTGCAATGACTTTCACAATTTCAATTATATCTTGCAATTCTTCCCTTTCTGTTGACTTTTTTAACTTATCATTTTCCATTTTCATAACAGAGATGATCCGGAAAGGGTGAGGTAGAGCTAATCATTGTTGACACAGCAACAGTACAACATTCAGTTGGTGAACAGGCAGCCAATGTTACAGACTTCACGGACATCTGGGTTAGTTCTCTACTTTTTTATCCCTATATAATTGATGTTTGATTTAACTTTAATAAGAGAGTTGTTTCATACAACATTGTACCAGTGAATTTTGTTCATGAAATTGCTACATTCGATGCAAGTTTCTAGTGATTCAAAATGTGAGTGACAGTTCCTGAGCAGCACTTTAAGGAGGCAAAGGGGTTAAAAAGAGTTCATCAAATGGGCCCTAATACAATATGGAAAGCAAAGCTAAATGTTGGCAAACTAGATCATAGAGTCCCTCTTTTCCTTTATCTCTTAAATGAACCTTTTCCTAGTAAATGACACACTACATCATTGCACTTGCAACAAAAAATGTCTGTGAAGACACAGAAAATGAAATACTCAAATGTACAGTAATGACCATGAACACAATTAGAGGTAAAGCATGATTGAAATATGGCTACAATGCCTTCAAGGTATAAAAATGGCTCACCATGCAGGCCATATATGTGAAAGGGTTAAAAGCAAAGTTTTCAAGTTAACTGAATAGTTTGCTTTTGGTTTTTAGGTATGATTCAATGCATAATCCTTTAATACATAAATGGAATGGACATCTGACCAAGGAGGGCAAAATCCCCTGATCCCAATGACTTGTGAGCCCAGGTCATCAATCTGCATGCCAGCCTGAGCTACAAAGCAAAACAAACAAACAATAAACAAACAAATGCTCTCTCATCCATTTCAACTGATCAACTAATTATATATATATATATATATATATATATATATATATATCTTCTAAATTAAACCAGAATATTGGTTTGCAGAAGGATCTACAGGTAAAGGCACTATATAACATGCTTGACAACTTATGTGGGAACCCAGAATCAACACAATTTGGAATAGACTCTGACTGTCTTCTGACATCCAATTTGCATATTATATAATATGAAAGATACACAAATTAAAAAATCATGGAAATATATTGAGGCATAAAACCAGGAGAGAAGTGTTGAAAAACCAATAGTTATAGTAGAACATGCCAGTAATAAACACAACAAATAACCAAATTCAGAAACAGAACCCGTGGCCACTAGGTTGTACTCTGTACTGCCATGATTTCAATTGATCACAATTGTTAATATAGTTTGATTAAAAAAAAAAGTTTTACTTGCTCAGACTAAACAAGGTCTAAGCACATTTTCTTGATCTGGTGGAGTGGCAAATGCTCTGAGCCCTGTCTCTATGACTCTGTAAGCAAACCCCATGTCCCTGCTGGTTTCCCACAACTCGGCAAGAACACAGCAGCAGCTTCTTGCTGTATTGATTTTCCATCCTTGAAGGCCTTTTGATCTGAACAATTGTAACCCTTTATTAAAACCTCATCACTTTCACAGAAGATAATTCTTAGTTACAGAATTTCACTAGGAAAAGAAAAATTCCCTTTTCAACTATATAGGAGCTTTAGATGGTATTGATCTAACTTTTGATTGATAGTTTTATATATATATATATATATATATATATATATATATATATACACATATATATATATAATTTAAGAAGTTCATTTTTGCAGTATGTAATAATTTAGAGATTTATTATGTAAAATAATATTTATTGTTATCTCTACGGTCAGTAGACTCAAGAAAAGCAGAAGATGCCTGTCATCTGAGTGCACCCAGGCAAGCAGACATATATACAGTAGAATGGTGGATTCGAGTGCAACTTCAGAGGGCCAAGTGAGCTGTTCTTTTCTAATTTAGATGTGATCCAATACACAATGAGCTAAAAGCTAAGGAACCCTGCAATTTCTTCCTTTTCATTTTCTGCTTTAATTGATGTCTCTCAAGTAGAGACTTCAATTTTCAGTAACATTGACTAATTGACATTGCTGCATAGCATAACTGGGTCCAAAGAACGGAACCGATTCTCCTTGACTGCATGAATGCCTTCCAGAAAAGCTAAAGCTCAAAGGTCTCCTCAAGTATAACTTAAGAGTAGTTCCTAATAACTGTCTCTGTTCTAGAGTTTTGAAACCTTCAAGATCAGAATAGTAGACTCATATGCTGAACAGCTGTGAGATATACTAGGTTAATCTAAATAATAGAAATTTTCAGTCTCATTTCTGCTTCTGAACTGGGTCAATTGTTGTACTGAATGCAATAAGCACACTAATAGGCAGAGAGATAGGGAAGAACACAGAAATGAATATCAGGATGGCAAAATTCTGGCTGTCTCTCCAAGGACAAAGTCTTGCAGGTTCCCCCCCCCCCCCCACAGGAACAGACAAGCTCTTCTGACCCATGTGCTGAGCATGCCCAAGGCTCTTTTAGACATGTCTGTGGTTTCATGAAACTGTGAGGCTATCAGCTCACTCTTATGTCTCTGATAAGTTGACCAGTTAGAAGTATGGTAGAAGTATGGCTCTATTTCACCAACAGGATTACAGAGATCCAAGCCTTCCTGGGAGGGAATACAAATTACAAATGCCATCCCCACTTGTGGGTCATTTGCCTGTATGTGGGTGTATGCTGCACCTTTGCTTTTAACAAAATGTGTTTGCTTGACAGAAGTCTAGCATGGTTGTCCTCTGATAGACTCCAATCCCAGCTGATTCAAAAGGATGCAGACACCTACAGCCAAACAGTGGATGGAACTTGCAGACTCTTATGGAAGAACAGGAAGAAGGACTGAGGCCTCTAAGGGGGTAGGAACTCAACTGGAAGACCAAAAATCAACTAACCTGAACCCTGAAGGCTCTCAGAGACTGAACCACCAACCACAATGCTGGACCTAGGCGTCTTTGCACATATGTAGCAGATATGCAGTTTGGTCTCCATGTGGGTCCCAAACAACTGGAGCAGGGGCTTTTGAATACAAAAGCTGTTGCCTGTCTGTGGGATATGTACTTCCAGCTGGGCTGCCTTAAGGCCTCAGTGGAAGAGGATGCACCTCACAGAAAGTGTCAGTTAGGGGAGGAGTGGGGATACCTGGGGAGGGCTCCTCCCTACCAGCTCAGATGAGGGCAGATGGAGTAAAGGATTAGGAAAGGGGGTGACCAGGAGGAGGCAGTGATCAGGATATAAAGTGAAATAATAATAATAATAATAATAATAATAATAATAATAATAAAATTTGTTTGCTTGTTATGACTGATTTGTTACCTTGCTTTTAATTCTTCAAATGGTGGAGAAAAATAAAACCAACCATATAATCTAAGATAATAACATTGTAATAAATTTAAAATGGAACTGTTCTTAGGTGATAAGAACATTTGCAAGTACTAAGCTAAGACTTAGTTGGTAGTTCATTCTTTTATTTTTGTTAGTTTATTTTTCTTCTTCTTTCTGAAGTTTCACTCATGTAAGTGATCCCCTTGGTGATACACTTCTGCATAAGATGCAGGGAGTTGAAGTGATGTATGATGCATAAAATGACAAGACAGTTATGGAATGGTTCAAGTTCCCTGCTCTGCTATTTCCTATGGTTATTGCAGGCATTTCCTCTTTTAATTTTCTTTTTAATTTTTTATTGGTTATTTTGTTCATTCACATTTCAAATGTTAGCCCCCTTCCTGGTTTCCTCTCCAAAAACCATTCTCCCCACTGCCTCCAAAAGGGTGTTCACCCGACCACTCCAGCCCACTGCCCTAGCTTTCCCCTAAGCTGAGGCATCAAGCCTTCACAGGACCAAGGGATTCCCTCCCTTTGATGCCACATAAGGCAGCTGGAGCCATGGGTCCCTCCATGTGTATTCTTTAGTTGGTGGTTTAGTCCCTGGGAGCTCTGGAGGATCTGGTTGGTTGATGCTGTTGTTCTTCCTATGGGGTTCCAAACCCCTTTAGCTCTTTCAGTCCTTCATCTCACTCCTTCATTGAGGTCCCCGTGCTCAGTCTGATGGTTGGCTGTGAGTATCGGCATCTATATCTGTAAGGCTCTGGCTGAGCCTCTCAGGAGACATCCATATCAGGCTCCTGTCAGCAAGCACTTCTTGGCATCAGCGATAGTGTCAGGGTTTGGTGGCTACATATGGTATTATCTCTAGGTAGAACAGTCTCCGGATGGCCTTTCCTTCAGTCTCTGTTCCACACTTTGCCCCTTGTTTCCTTTAGACAGGAGCAATTCTGGGTTATAATTTTGAGAAGAGTGGGTGGCCCCATCCCTCAATCGGGGGACATGCTTAACCTCTGTAGTCTCTACAGGTTCTCCTTTGTTGAGTGTTTCAGCTAATGCCATCCCCATTTTAATTTTCTTATATTATTGTTTTCAGTACATTCTGACTATAGTTCTCCCCACACTTAGTCTACTCCTCCTAGTCCCCTGACAGCTCCCCATGTCCACTCCTGCCAGTCAGAAAATGTAAGCAATGCTTTCCTCTCCCCGGATTTATTCCTCCATCTGCTTTCAGGAAAACATTGCTTACATTTTCTACCCCATCTTATAGGAACATCATCAGAGCCCTTCCTTGCTTAATTAGATAGATAATTGCCTAATTAGTGATCTGAAGAACTTCATCCTGGATTATAAATGAATATTAGAAAGATATCCAGAAGATGAGCTTCCTCATAACTTAAGATACCTGAAAGATTGCTGGAGTGCTGCCTTCAAGTGTAGCCAAACAGGCCTGTAGCTGGATTTGAAGGATTTTCTAACTGCAATAGCATTAACAGAACCCAGGAATATTTTCAACGGCAAGAATACCAAGACTGGACTATGGTTTTGGCTGAGTGGGTAAAGAGTTTGATCCCAAAATACACATGTAAGCATGAAGCCAGACATAGTGAAAACCTGTAATCTCACCATTCATACAATAAGATAAAAAAATAGACAGGAAATTTCCCCAAAAGTTTGTGGGCAGGCAACAAAAATAACAGCCTGCCTCAATAACATACAACACAGTAAAAGGCCAAAGCCTGCCCTCCAAAGACAACTAACCTCCACATGCATGCCCATGACAGACATGGTTGTGCCTTTATAATGCATGTAAAGACAAGCACACAAATGCACACGAGCATGGGCATGCACACACACACACACACACACACACACACACACACACACACACACGAGAGAGAGAGAGAGAGAGAGACAGACAGACAGACAGACAGACAGACAGACAGATACAGGTAGAGAGATAATAGAGACATAATAGAGACACAGTGAGATGCAGAGAGTAATACAACAGAAGAAAATCCAACCAAGCAATCTGAAAAACAGAGGAAACTAGCAGGCAGACTTTCTTCAAACAACCAGATAATTTCTCTTTCCCATACAAAGCAGAATCATGATGAAAAGAAAAAATACAGATAAGCAATTGGACTTCCAATATTACACTTGTTTGCACATGTGCACAGAATTTCGATTTTAATACATGCAATGTGCTACTCGTGACAATACTTACATAATTTTCCAGAAAAGTATTAGGCATATAAGAACAATCTATTTTACATTTGAATAAGGGATGGGGTGTTGAAGATGAGATCGCTTCAAATACTTTAAATTATTAATTAAAAGAAACTGTGAACATGGATTTTAATGTCTACCACACTGGGTTTGACACATGTGGGCAAATGAAAAGGTCAGGTATTTGTGATGCTGTTAATTAGGTCAGAAGGAAAGGCTTGCTGATGAACAGCAATGGGCTTGATAGTCCTTTTCTTTGCAATTTTTAAATCAGTCTGGTGGAATAATTATTTTGTCAAAATAGGAAAATAACAATTTGTTGAAAAGCAAAAAGATGAAAAAGGAAAAAAAAACATTCAAAAGTTTTCTTGTGTCTCGCAATGTTTTTAGCAACAGTTTTACTCATTGACATAAAATTGCAATTTTTTGCCTATTGTAGAAATAGGAAATATGTAAACTCACACATAGTTATATCTAAGCATCTATAAATTCCATACACGTATCACATATTAAATAGTATATCTGAATGAGTATGATGGTTTTTGTTGTTAACTTGAGAGAGTTCACAAACACCTAGGGGACTGCCCTATGGACATGTCTCTGAGGATTATTATAATTTTAGTGATTACAGGAGGAAGACTTGGCCACAGTGGGTGGCGCCGTTCCCTGGGTGGGATCTGTACTGTATAGAGAAAGAGCATTCATCATCACTATACATTCCCGACTGTGGATATGATGTGTTCTGCATCGATTTCCTCCTACCTTGACTTCTCTCTACTGTGGAGTGCTGTACCATTGAACTCTGAGCCAGAAAAATCCATTTTTCCCTCACATTGGTGGAGCACTTTATCAAAGCAGCAAAAAAAATAAAATAAAATGTATGGTTTAACTGCATCAAAAGGTTGCCTCTAATTTATGCCTATTTGCATGCATATATTTCTGACTGTTTTCACTCCATTCTCTAAAAGACTGACTGAAGTTACCATGAAGTTGATAAGAATCCCTGAGTCTTAGTGTTGTACTTGAATGCATATTCCATCATGAGAATTGTTTTAAGTCATATGGAAAGCAGTCTTGACTCACTCCCAGGGTTCTTTATATGTAACAGTTCTACCAACATGTGATCATTTTAACATAATTGGAAAATATGAAAAAATATTTACAAAACATAGTCCCTAGTTTCAGGCCACTGGTTTGTATGCGGAGATGGCAGATATCATGAATAATATCTTCACTCAAGCTCTCATGTGATAAATTTCAATGTTAAAAAATACAATGTCGTTTTCTGCAGATGGTACTTTAAACAAAAGGGAAAATGAATTGAGGATTTGAGTCAAAATCCATGAAACTATGTCTGTAAGAAAGAACACACCAGACTGACAAGAACACTCAGTTTGTAAAGCAATTGGCATGCAATGGTAAGGACGTGTCTTCAGATAACAAGAAACCACATATAGCTCTACATGATAGCATACCCTGTGATCCCAGACATTTACAAGCCTCTTCATCATGAAGATGTTGCAGGGGGCAGCAATGAAACTGAATCAAGTGAGGTGGAAGATGGAGGTTGATATAAAATGTTGTCCTCTAATCTCCACTACACTCGGGAACATGTGTGCCTATAGTTGCACACATGAGCATGTGTATCCATATGTGCAATGAAGGGACTTGCCAGTATAACTTACACGTTTTACTATTTGGTATTTAAAAGAACAGTTACGCGAATATAAATGCTTCTGATAGATAAAGACTTGACCTGGAGAAGCTGATTTTTGCTTCTTTCTGTTCTAGTATTTTGCTGAGACATCCATTAGTAGAGGTTTGACCAAGCAATATCAATAAGTAATGAGAGAGTAGATTAAGTTGGATGACAATCTTTTCACTGTATTGAGCACATGCTCTCCAGCTAGGATGTAGAAAAGTACGACAGCTTTGCATTGACCTGGACATTTTTAAACTCTACTCATGATCAAAATTGAAGCATAAGTGGGAAGCTTGTTTTATTTGCTTGCCACTTTTAAATATCAATTTATGGTTATAGTATAAATGGAGCATAGAACTTAACATGCAATGGCACTGGATTTAAAATCCAACAGTGATGATTACTCTTCATGAAACTAAGACAAGATGTGATTCATGCCTTTGATCTTTTGGTATCTGAGTTGATATAAGTCCTGATGGTAATAAAGATTTAAAGTGATTTGCAAAACTCTCAATCAACTGCAAAACTTTAAAATAGTTACTCTCCTCGAATTCAATTATCACTTCTTATTAAACAATATTTATCATTGTATCCAGGACTTGGGATCCTTGAACTAGTGTGAAATAATTCGGATGCCAGGAACCAAACTCTGAGTATTAGATATACTGGCTCAGATATATCTACCTGGTCAATTTGGATCACATTCATACAAACATACATAAATATGTGGGCATGGTATCAAAGCATATCTCAGCAAACATCTATATAACCAACATCTAGACCTAGTGTAGAATCCAAAGTCCCAGTTATATATCTCTTCTGACATTATTTTTCCCATTTTTCTATCTGGCAACCAGCACTCAATATTATGTAATTGATATCTATCTGTTCATATAGATGCATTTAGATTACATATTCAATACCACTCAGAACATTCATCAATTTTCTAAATTCATTCTCTTCTCTATGAAAATGTGAATTATTTCTATATTTTATGTGAGGGACATGTATGTATAGATAAGAGAACATGTATTGTCCTAGGGTAGAATGCTTGGTTGCATGGTACACATAGAGGTGGTTTTACAGAAGGGGTTTTCTTATTGAGTGTGTTAACACAGAGACTCTGAGAGGGAACTAAAGATGCCATACCTTTTCCAACGCTTGCATTTCCCTCAGTTTTCATTTTAGTCTTTGTGGGGTGGAAGATCATTTTAAATTTGTACTTTTAACTTTTGTCATATTTTTGTTATTTTGGGAGATTATGATTCCACCATCCCCTTTCACTTATAACCATCAACACTCTACAGTGCAATGCCCCTTTCTCTCTCACAAACTAATGGCCTCGGTTTGCTATAATTTCACTGTTTTGACATTTACTTTTAAAATCAATAATATACAACATGGGGATGAGTTATATTGTGTTGATATCACTGACAATTATATTGCAAATATAGCATCTCCCCCAAATATGGCCTTCTGATTTGGTGGTTAAATGTTAATTACGTGTATGAATTTAACTATAAGACAAAAAATTACACAGTTTTTCTATTCCATTTATTTGACATTTCAAAATTGTCCACTTGCTTCTGGAGCTAATAATGTTCTTAATGAAATATAGGAGTTCAGTTATAACTATTTTAAATTTCTCAAGCTGGAGAAATATAGATCTATTTGCTTTCAACATCTGCATGTTACTCATTTTCCTTGAAAACCAATGCTATGTGGCCAAGCAGAACATAATTTTCAAAGTCAGTTTTGCCACAGTGCAAGATAACAATTTATTAAACTATTCCTTTAGTACAGAATATGTTTACTGATGACATTCTTTGTTAGTGGTGACTTTTTTCTGATATTACATGGTGCTTTGTAGCCCAGACTGGCATCAACGTTTGGCTTTCCCTACCCTACTGTTAGGATTATAGTTGAACAGTGTTATTCCCAGCCGATGGAGAACTATTTAATTGATGTAATAAAAAACACTGGTAATTTTTATAATCAATTATTGCTTTTATGTATTCTGAAAGAAAATAGCTGTGGTCTGCAATATAACAAAGATTATATGTGTCTTTTTCAATGAAAATATTACTATTTTCTTTAAATTAGGATAAAATATTCATCATTGTTCCAGAACAGAAAATGTCAGCCAATTAGAACATTTCTGTTGTAAAATATCAAACTTTCCTAATTACTAAAGCTACTTAATGCTTAAAGGTCTAGTCTTTAGAAACTTCATTATGCTGTTTTAATTACATTGCTTTGCTACGTATATTATGGAATGCTTCTCTATTCTACCAAACAACAAACTCAGCATTTTTTGAGGATGTAGAAGCAAGAGATTTACGTTAAGAATTGATATATCTGTTTTATCAAGTCCTCTAATGCTTCCTAGAATTCAAGACCCTAAACATAATTTGAACACAGGATTCGGAGGAATTGGCCAGCTATTTTAGTATTAGTTTTAGATGATACGATGTAAACTACCAAGGGTGAAACTACCAAGGTATAAATCCTGGAAATGAAAAGATACCTGCAATGGGATAATTATGGCAGTGACACATCAGAGTAACAACAGCTTTCTAATTGGACTTGAGGGCCACTCAACAAGAGGTAATTTATACCTATAACTCAGTTAAATTTCTTTAGTTGGAGAGGTCATATACCCTGCTACTGCCACTTCCTAAAGCAAAATCTTTCCTAACTTTTTCTAATTATTTATCCTTGTACACACAGAGAGCATAGATCTCATTCCTCATCTTTTTGTAGCATAAGGCTATTAGAGAAATCAACAACTGATCAGAATGCGGAGGATAAGTGAACACAGGATGGGATATTTCCGTCCAAAATCCAGATACAAAGCTTTTACCTAGAGTTGCATTTTTTATAGGTATTTACATTCATGTACAAATTAGCAACTCTTAAAGTGATAAAAAAGAGATAGCATGCCTTGAAATAGTGTTACCATTATATAAAAACCTTTTAAGGAGTTACTGATATGTTTGATTAAATTTAATGAAATACATTTTATGTATTGTTTTCTTTTTAAAAAAATTTATTAGATATTTTCTTTATATACATTTCAAATGTTATCCCCTTTCCTGGTTTTCCCTCTGAAAACCCCCTATCCAATCCCCCCTGCCACTGCTCACAAACCTACCCACTCCTGCTTCCCTAACCTGGCATTCCCCTACACTGGAGCACCAGGCCTTTACAGGACCAAGAGCCTCTCCTCTCATTGATGTCTGACTAGGCCATCCTCTGCTACATATGCAGTTGGAGCCATAAGTCCCACCATGTATACTCTTTGATTGGTGACTTAGTCCCTGAGAGCTCTGGGGGTACTGGTTGGTTCATATTGTTGTTCCTCCTATGGGGCTGCAAACCCATTCAGCTCCTTGAGTTCTTTCTCCAGCTCCTTCATTGGGAACCCTGTGCTCAGTCCAATGGTTGGCTCAGAGCATCCACCTCTGTATTTGTCAGGCATTGGAAGAGTCTCTTAGGAGACACATCCTTGGTCATCAGGGAAATGCAAATCAAAACCACCCTGAGATTCCACCTCATATCAGTCAGAATGGCTAAGATCAAAAACAGCAGAAGCTAGTGAGAATGTAGGGAAAGAGGAACATTCCTCCATTGCTGGTGGGATTGCAAGCTGGTACATTGATTCTGGAAATCAGTTTGGCGATTCCTATGAAAATTGGACATAGTACTACCTGAGGACTTTTTACAAAAGTAAAGCAATACCACTCCTGGGCATATGCCCAGAAGATGTTCCAACATGGTCACCCTTTCAGCTATTTATACTGACAAGGGCAAATACTCTTTTTGGAAAACTGTGACATGTTTGAATTAACAAGTTTTCTTGTTATGTTTTACTACTAAACATTGCATGACTCATATTTTAATAAAATGAATATTTTATTAGATATTTTCTTCATTTACATTTTAAATGCTATCTCCAAAGCCCTCTGTACCCTCCCACTCCCTGCTTCCCAACCCACCCACTCCCGCTTCTTGGAGTAGAATGACTCTGATATTTTGTTCTTAGTTTTAGCTTTAGATGAACACTATTTAATTTCTATTGCAAAATGCCCTAAGATTGGTGTCATACTAAGTCCCCATTTCATTCATCTTTTATTGAAGACTCAAAAATTCACCCAGAGTGCCAAGCAAGTAGAATTTATAACATGACAATTGATTGGTCGCATCTTATCTAGAAATGGCATTGAACTTTATTCATACCCACAAGCATCTTTCCTTACTCATGATATAAACACATACATTTTTCTTCTTTGACAACAAGAGAACATGAAATACAGCCATAACTGTAATGTGCATGTGATGTCTGTCACCTCTTTGAAGGAAGCCACACTTACTTTGTAAGCAATACCAGAATTACAGAATTTCACAGTTCTATTGACCCCAGACTATTTTATAACAACTTATCTTCCATTAATTGCAGACTGCTTATGAAGTTTCATATCTCACTCACCTCATCACAATGAGTTATTTTTAAACTCTGTGGAAAATTTTACAAATCTTAAAAAGAAAATTCACTACATTCTAATATGTCTTCAACACTGTGCTAATGTTTAAACTATAGGAGTTGAATGAATTTTCTTTTTCCTATTGTTAGTGTCTGTGAGTTAATGTAGGTTTTGTAAGATAGGAAATTTACCACAAAAGTAAAGAAATAATTAATCTAAATGACAGTGTGTTGAGTATATATAATTTTAAATGTATAATTTGTATGCATTCTATCAATATATATATATATATATATATATATATATATATATATATATATGATTCAAATGGTTATATGTAAATAGCAATAGTAACTATTGTAAATAGTCAGCCATCATAATAAATGCAAGACTGTACAGTATTTAAATAAATTAACATTTATCAAGATTGTTCTAAATATGTTTATACTATGAATAAAACTAATTTAGTTTCTTTGTAACACAACTAAAACATTTAAAAATGTTTTTTTAAATTGTCTTGTTAAAATAGAAAAATAATTTTTCATAATAATAAATAGAATATTATGAGGTTGGGTTGCAGCTTATTTGTTAGAGTCCTGTTTACTATGGACAATGCCCAGAATTCATTATATTTAAACCACCAAAAATTTAAAAACATAAAGATCTGTAGAAGTAGAGAAGTTTAACTCAGACCATGGAACTAAAGATAATATCTTCCCACACATTTGCTGTGCAAGTCATTTTCTAAATGTAGCTGCAGGCTCAGTTCAAACACTACCTTAGGAAAGGCCTTTAACTGGTGCAAAATGGATTCAGGGTAAAATCTAAAACATCCAAGAAGTTGGCAGGGTGGATCCATAGGGCATCATATGTTCCATACCATGGGGCTCAGGATCCTTCCTTGAGGCAGGACATGAAAACATGGAAGAAATCTAACCATCAGAGGCTAGTGTCATTGACTTTGAAGATGGAGAAGAGCTCTTGCTAGCAATAACAATTGTATTGAGATAAACATGAAGTCTCACATGGTAACACTTCACATTTAAAAGGAAACTAGCAAAAAAGGCAACCCAAACCTCACAGCAGGAGTACTGAGGACACTGGTTCCTAGGTACTGAGACATTTTGAAAATGAATTTAAAAAGAATGAATACAAAGGAAAATGGATATGGAGAAAGCTAAGTAAGAATTGAAAGTGTGTGAGAGTGGATATATTAAATCTACAGTGCATACGTATAGGAAATGATCAAATAACTCACTTTTAAAATTAAAGTTAAAGGGACAGGGTGGAGTTACTCTCATTTTTAATGTTGACTCACAGACATGAAAAAGAGAAAATAAGAATCATTTGAAAGGTATGGCTTGGTGATCTGAGTATAGAGGTTGAACTTGAGTATGGGGGATTATAGCACCAAGCCTGTTCCAGTGCACAGCTGGTTGTGATGGCCTGTCATTCAAATTGAGTGGGATGAACTGTGCATGAAGATATGAGGGTCATCTCAATTGATGCAAGCTACTGCTGCTAAAAGCCAGGCATCGACTCCCCTGCACATGCTCTTAGGTATCAGCCATTCAAATCAATTGAGGAGGACTAGTGTGGGTTAGCATACATCTAAGATACCAGAGGTTATTTGGTTTTCCCATACTCAACAAATCTCATAGACATTAATGTTGAAATCTGACCCAGGGTACATAGCAATGGCTTCTGGCACACTTTGCATACTGCTCAATAATAATGGTAACTTAAAGATAGTATTTGAAAAAATCCAAGTTGATAGTAAGTCACTCAAGACGAAAAATTTATGTAAAAAATGACAAAGAAAGAGAATGCTGACCAGTTAAGAGAAATGGACCAGGATCAGAGACCTCTGGTATCTAAGAAAAGCAAGAGGAAGGGGACTGATAGTATACATGGCCCACAGGGTAGTAGATAGTACACATCACTTACAGGTGTGTTAATAGCATTCAGAGCCTATAGGGGGAGGTAAAACTTTGCATTGCCTACATGGGACTGATAGCATAGATCCCTTATTGCGGGTGGGGGTTATAGTATACATCCTCTACAAGGGTATTGATAGTATACATCGCCTATGGTGTCCAAGTGAAATGAAAGTAAGGGTGAAAAACAGCCATGCTTTACAAATCAAAAAACGCATACATATTCTGGTTCCTAAAAATGGCCCCTGGCGAATATATATATATATATATATATATATATATATATATATATATATATTCGCCATATATATATATATCAGAGGTCTGCCAGATATGGACTCAGTCAGAGAAGATTCACCTAAACCTCAAGAGACTTGAGGACCCAGGGAGCAGGAGGTCTAGTGGGGTCGGGTGGGGAGTGGGGACATCCTCTTGGAGACAGAAGGAGGAATGGGAGGTGAAATAGTCAGAGGATGGAGTGGGAGGGCGATAAAATCTGGATTGTAAAAAATGATTAAAGAATAAAGTTTAAAAATGGGTTAAGGTGAACTGTGAAGTATATGAGAAGGGCAGGTGAAAATCTATACACAAGAACTCAGGGAGAGTATTTGTTTGCCCTCTGATGAGTTTGAGCTACAAATTTAAAATATAAACCCAATTTTTTCAAGTTCAGGATGCCTTACCGTGATAAAATGACTGATAATCATCACCATGGAGAAAACAGGAACAATGTAAAGTCGATGAAGTGGCTTAAACAGCCATTTGAGCATTCTTGTAGAATTCTAAATGATGCTCAGAAGACCAAATATTGGATACAGAAGGATTTAAAGTTATTTTTACTCTAGAAATCAATTCTCATACTAGAATAAGTGTAAGTATCTAATAGAAATAACAACAGCCTAAGTTTCTATAAAAGAACTCTAGCCAGAAGTTTTAAAACAACACGGTGAGAAATTCGGAATTTTAACGGTAAAAAATTTAATTAGACATAACAACTACATATTTTACACATATGAGTTCTTTAAAACTACTTCCACTATTAGTATTCATTCAAAACTGAAAGGAAAATATGAACATTATGCAAATTAACCTAAAGGCTGTGAGTGAACACAATAGAAATCAGTATCATTTGACAATAAATGCAAATCACCTTATGCCTTATGGAACTTTCTTGAGCAGTTTTCTCACCCAGTGTACAAAGCTTTACAGACATAATCCCTTCTATACTGTCTTCCTTTTCACACAGCTTAGCAGTGCTTCAGAGTTGGTAATGAAACACTTTTGCACCTGTTGGGAGTTTAAAAACTAGAGTTATTTTAAGAGCCCACAGAGAGCTTTTTCCCTGCTCAGGAACTCTGAGCCAGTGGCAGCAGCTGATGCAGACTGTGTGCCTCACTTTGGAGAAAGAGGATGCATATATTAGACTGAAGTTTGCCCAACTGCCTGAAGATGTGTGGAAACACCCAGGTGACTCCTTGTTTGCATCCTCTCTGAGGAACTGACTTTCTCTGTAACCCCATAGGATTGGTTATATTGCTTTCCTGACTCTTACATGGAGTAAACAGTGGAACTGGGCCATAATATATGTTACTGAGAGAACCTTATTTGGAATAAATTTTAAAAAATGTGGATTTTTCTTTCAGGGAATGAACCATAAAATCCTGTGATAGTCATCCTTCCATATACATTAAATATTTACAAATCCATTGGTAAAGTTGAAGAAAGAACACACTGGTCATAAACAGCTATATCAGTGTAAATCTAAAACATTTAATTACCTCCAAGTAAAGTCTAAAACATTGACTTATATGCTCTACAGTGTCATGTGACATAGGTCCAGAGGCAAAGCCATCCACGGGAGCAATGTGCCTTATGGAACTAATTACATAATTAATTGTTCAGTCTGAAATACTGATAATTTTGACTGCTTAACTATAAAGTATAAGCACAAACCTGGTCCTCTAATAAAAAGTAACTCTTCTCCAACCAATTGTTGAGATAGCGGAAAGCAGTTTTAATGTTATGCTTGTGACAGCAGCTAGGCAAACTGCCATGTTCCTAAGGTAGCCGTCAGAGCAATCCAGGTATACGGCAGCACAGCCTGCCAGCTCATCTCTTATTCTCTGGGCTAAAAGTCTACAATAATGGTAATGGCAGGCTTTGTGAAGAAAAAAAATTCAGAGAATGTAAGGATCCAACTTATGTAAGTCTTTACCAGCATGACTCACTAAAGATGATTCCAATCTTGTGAGAATATATTAAAATAGAGACATGGAGCTATATGTACTTATCATATAACATCTGTTAATCAAGAAAAAAAGTTGAAAGTGGTTTACCAGATAGAGGAAGTGGTGAAAAAGAATTATGTTCCCACATTGGGATTAAAAATAAGCTTTTATCTTTGTAATTAAAATTACTTAACAGGATTACTTTTGAATCTACTAAGTAAATGGGATCATTATGTGGACACTCAATAAACAAATCATAAACTAGGAACTTAAGAAGATTTTACTCAAAAAGTGTGTGTGTGTATATATATATATATATATATATATATATATATATATATATATATATTTCACTATAGCTCACATATGTTAAGAACATGTATTGTTGTTCATATTATTCTTTTGAGTTTTTATTTGAAAGTCATAGAGAATTCATATAGAATAGTCTCATCCTCCTAAAAGACTATAGGTATGTAGTTATAGAATGTATATATGGTTATGTAGTATATATGGTTATTCCCTTATAGAGGGAAATGAATCTCTTCCATCTTGCCCTCCCAGATAGTAATATTATTTGATGGCAGGTCTACCAAAAACACTTGAGTTCATGTAGCCATTAATATCTAGAAAGCTATTTGTTTACCTACTCGCTTAACAAAATAATTAGTCTCAAAATAATTAATATTAGAATTCTCTGGTATCGATGAATAAACTAAATGCAGTATTCAAGTATAGTCAGGTCATGATAGTGATTCTTACTGGAAGAGAATTTCATGAAGAACCATCCTGAGTACATTTGTATGTATGTACTTATTTATCAAGTAAGTCTTTTTTTGTCATCAAACTCAGAATTTTCAGTTCATGGTGTTGCTGGTAGCCCATGCCTGCCCTGTGAATATTGGTGTCCTGAATATTACATGAGCTGCAGTCTTTGGGTTGTGCATCTCCTCCATGGATGCTTCTCCATTGGCACAGCTTTTCTGCCCACTGTCCTTAAGATGTAGTATTTCTACTCCATGTATTTCAAGTCTTTATATTCATTGCGTTCTTTGCTATATAATTCTATTTTTTTTCTAAACACTGACATGAAAGTCATATGATTTGATGGGGGAAAATGTTCCTCTGAGAAACAGAATGAAGTTTGTTAATGGCACCCAGCTTGATATAGATAGATATAAATACAGACCTTTGAAGTGCATATAGAGTACAGAATCAAGACTGGATTCAAACAAAGAAGAAATTAGACAACCTCTGAAAAATGCAGCAGAGAATGGAAGCCAATGTATCATTAGCTCTGAGTTAATTGTTTCACAGATCAGTTTGAGTGCTGATTTCATGAATAGTTTTCAGAGTAGCAGATTGTGCTTGGATGCGTCATGAGAGAATGCAGGTCAATGTGAATCTCTGCTACACTGAGAGGAGGTGAAAAAAACTGAGACACGCTGTGCAGAATAAGAAGTCTGTATTCGCTCCAGGTCAAGCAGTTCTTCTTGTCAACATTAGATATACACGTCTGCATCTTAACTCATTTTCACTCACAACATTCAGGAAGCTGTCTTGATCATAATGCAACAGCAATTCTTATTGTCATTCTCATGAAAGTAACAGAAGCAGTGTTTTCAAAATATCTTGTAAATACCTACATGTTGATACCTTAGCCAGAGTCAGTCATTAATTGTATGTGTTTTTATTTATTCTTTTTATCCATAGTAATTTTTCAAGATTAATAGTAACCCAATAATTTTTCAACATAGTTATTACCATAATCTCACTGATAGATAAATTAGATGATATATAAATGAGTTTTCTTTATTTTTGATATATTTTATCTCTCTTTTAAACATTCATCATATTATATATGAGTGAGTTTTTCTTTATTTTTGATATCTTTTATCTCTCTTTTAAACATATTTTAAGTCAACTTGAAATTACCATCAATACTTTCTATGAAGTGACCAGTGAAATAATTTATTTCATATCACTTTCTGTGGTATTATACATTAAAATTTAAGGATTTTTTTTAAAGGAAGTAATCGATATGTGTTACCTTCAGTTTATTCACATATGATAAGCCATAGACTATAACATGTTCAAATGCATTGGCATACTTGACAAAAATTAGAGAAGATTTGAGGTTGACTCCTGTAATTGGCAGAGTTTTGGCAAAGTCCACAATTTCGCAAAGCATGAAAACATGCAGAAAGAATTCACAAGGCTATTAACATTGGCTGTCTGCTATTGATTAAAAGCAAACTCCAGCCAGCAATTGAACAAGAAGCCAGGAGGTCTGGGGCAAGACATTAAGTAACCTTCAGTTGTCGTGCTGAGGGCATGTCCAGTGGAGGAGAGGGTTCAGTTAGGCTCATAGGCTGATGAACTAGTGCAGCACAGGAGGGACCCTCATGTGGCATCCAGCTACACAGAAGAGGTCGATGCTGAGTGAGATTGATAATTAGTCTGAGGTTCCTGTGATTGCTAATATGTAATATTAGAAAAATGACCAGTTTCCTATGTGAATAATGTGAGCATAGTTCTATTCTAATGTCTCATAGAATAATTTCATCGAATTAAATACAGTGTTCAAATCAAGAGAAAATTTATTTATTTATTTATATATTTATTAATTACAAAGCAGGGTGTCTTCTGGTGATGTGCATAAGACAGAAACTTGGCCCTGAATTTTCAGATTAGTCTGGCCAGATTTGGTTTTTGTTTTGTTTTGTGTGTTTTGTTTTGTTTTGTTTTCACAAACTGTGAAAATTTCTTTATTTCAATATTTCTTTATTTTCTTTAAATAAAAGTTGTTTAGGGATTTAAGATTTAGTTCCATAGTCAAATACCTGCTTACAAAGCACAAGACCTCAGATTCAGTTCCAAGTATAGGAAGAAGAAAGGAAGGAAGGAAGGAAGGAAGGAAGGAAGGAAGGAAGGAAGGAAGGGAGAAAAATCACAACAGAAAGATTATTTAGCTTTTACAAATACTTTGAACAAGAACTATTAGGTAAAATATCATCATCAATAGGCTGCCCTTGGATACTTGTTCTCTGTGCTGCAAGATACCTATAGAAGCAAAGCTGCCTCCATAATCATTCCTGTCCTCATTGTGTGCATAGGGTAAACTAGGCCACATGAGATGAAAGGGGATTCATCTCTTTGCAACCATTGATGGTGAGTAGTATCAGCCCTGCTCTTCAAACAGCATAAGGCCATTAAGAAGACTGGACAATGTACATTTCCAGATCTCAACATACATGATAACCTTAAGGAAGCTTTTTCAAGCTTCAGAAATGTATTAACTTGGTAAGTACACACAATCACAGAAAGAATCCCTCAGGGAAACACTGCCAAACAGTGTGTGAGCTTTCAATTCACTGCTTCTTGCTTAGAGTCCACCTTTTTGGTTTTGTTTTAATCATCATTGTCAAATTCTACATTTTATTTATTTATTTATTTATGTTTATTTTTTATTATTGGGTATTTATTTCATTTACATTTCCAATGCTATCCCAAAAGTCCCCCACACCCTCCCACACCCACTCCCCTATCCACCCACTCCCACCTCTTGGCCCTGGCATTCTCCTGTACTGAGACATATAAAGTCTGCACGATCAATGGGCCTCTCTTCCCACTGATGGCCGAGCAGGCCATCTTCTGATACATATGCAGCTAGAGACACGAGCTCAGGGGGGTGGGGGTGGGGGGTGGGGGTGGTACTGGTTAGTTCATATTGTTGTTCCACCTATAGGGTTGCAGATCACCCCAGCTTCCTGGGTACTTCCTCCAGCTCCTCCATTGGGGGCCCTGTGATCCATCCAATAGCTGACTGTGAGCATCCACTTCTGTGTTTGCTAGGCCCCGGCATAGTCTCACAAGACACAGCTATATCAGGGTCCTTTCAGCAAAATCTTGCTAGTGTATGCAACGGTGTCAGCGTTTGGAGGCTGACTATGGGATGGATCCTCGGGTATGGCAGCCTCTAGATGCTCCATCCTTTCGTCTCAGCTCCAAACTCTGTCTCTGTAGCTCCTTCCATGGGTGCATTGCTCCCAATTCCAAGAAGGGGCAAAGTATCCACACTTTGGTCTTCGTTCTTCCCGAGCTTCATGTGTTTCGCAAATTGTATCTTATATCTTGGGTATTCTAAGTTTCTGAGCTAATATACACTTATCAGTGAATACATATCATGTGAGTTCTTTTGTGATTGAGTTACCTCACTCAGGATGATGCTCTCCAGGTCCATCCATTTGCCTAGGAATTTCATAAATTCATTCTTTTTAATAGCTGAGTAGTACTCCATTGTGTAAATGTACCACATTTTCTGTATCCATTCCTCTGTTGAAGGGCATCTGGGTTCTTTCCTGCTTCTGGCTATTATAAATAAGGCTGCTATGAATATAGTGGAGCATATGTCCTTCTTACCGGTTGGAACATGTTGTGAATATATGCCTAGGAGAGGTATTGCAGGATCCTCCAATGATTTTGGTATCTACTTCCTGTTTACAGTCTTGGCAGTTGGTCATTTTATGTATATTAATCTTATGTATATTAAAGAGTCATTGACCTTGTCTTAATTCTATTATTGTTGTAATTAAATGTTCCTCTGTTCTCAGAATATTATTTCACAACAGCCATTTTGTATATATATGGGACATGGCTATCAGACTGTGGATAATTCCATCCTTGAGCAAGTATATTTTAATTCTGTATGCAATTGTAGAATAAAAGCTTACAGGTTTAATTATTGAAAGAAATTGTTTAAATGGCTGGCTTTATGAGACTCTTAATGGCATAATACAGTGTTTACATTTTGCTACTGAAAAACCATAGTTCTGTTGTCTCATTTCGTTTCTTTAAAGAATTGTTTTCTTATCAAAGTTCAAATGACACCTATTTTGTTTAGATACCAACTCAGTATAATTAAAAATATAAACATTCTTTGAAATTATACAATGTGAAACAAAATTGGTTTACCATTTTCTATTGATTATACATTAAATGCTTGCTTTATACATATTATCTCTGATAATGGTGAGATTTTAATCAAATTAAATAAAAGATCAAACACCAGATGTTCATATATTTCAACTAAATACCAGTAGGAGCACGGACATTATTTTGTTCTGAAATTGGGATATGCAGAATACACAGTAAGAAACATTTCTAATCTCATCATTAAAACTGAGGACTCTCTAGTGTTTTTATTACAAAATATGGGATGGGTTCACCTCACTTTAGATAGCTGCAATAAAAACTGCAACTTAAAAGAGAACACAAGCTTGTTATATTTTGTCTCATACAAAAGGTAAAGTGAAGAAGTGTTTACTTTTTATGAAGGGGTACCTTTTGATGTCTAAAACATCCTGTAGTAATTTATTCCCCCAAAAAACTAAGCTGCTAAAACCACTGTATTAAAACTGTCAGCTTGTCAGCCCTTACCACTCAAAAAATAGAAGAACAAAAAGACACACTCATGACAGAAGGCATTGCTGAAGTTTCCAGTGATCATCATGCCTTAATTCTGGAACTCCACAAATAAACATTTGTGTAAGTTAAGAACATCACATTTTAGTAAGGGCAAACTTGTTCCTGAACATGTTCTTTTGGTGCCCAGGACTAAGAAGACAGACGTATTTTAAAGTCGTCACAATTTATAAATAGCACAGTGATCATGTAGATGATTTTTAATCCAGCTGCTCTGGCAAAGGATCACATGCAAAGACCTTCTAGACCTATGTGATACAACTGGAATACAGGCATTCCTTTAATCCAAAGAGGCACTGGCAAGGAGATCTCTGAGTTCAAGACCAACCTGGTATAGAGCAAGTTTCAGATCAAGAAATGTAGAAAATATTAATTATTAATTAATTATTGATATTAGAAAAGTGGAAAAAAGAGTAAGGATTAGATGAAGGAAGCTGGACACATCTTAGGAGAAGGACAAGCAATTTTAAGTTGGAGTCAAATGATCTCAATACCATCTGAGAGCCTCCATACATAAAAGTGAAGTTCTTTAAGAATTCAGCCTGGATATACACATGGTTCATATATATCAGTTAGTCTCTTATTCTATCCTAACTTTATGTGCCTAGTAGGGAGAAACCAAGACAGACAATCCATAGAATAATAAATATTAACATATCTCATTCAATTAAAATTGTATGGTTTTCTAGTTAAGCTATATTTACTACTTTATTCCAGATGCTTTAAAAACAGCCCCTAAAAGAAATGAAGGCACAAAAGTGGAGCAGACTGAAGGAATGGCTGACCAGGGGCAGACTGAAGGAATGGCTGACCAGTGACTGGCCCAACTTCTTATCCATCCTATGGGTGGACACCAAACCCTGGCAATGTTACTGGCACAATGCTGTGCTTACAGATGGAACTTAGCATGGCTGTACTTGGAGAGGCTCCACCAACAGCTGACTGAGACAGATGCAGATACTTACAGCCAACCTTTGCACTGAGGTTGGGGAACCCTATGGAAGAGTTAAGGGAAAGACTGAAGGAGCTAAAGGAGAGGGCAACCTCATAGAAAGACCAACAGTCTTAACTAACCTGGACCCCTGGGAGCTCCCGGAGACTAAGGCAACAACCAAAGAGCATTCACAGGCTAGACTGAGGTCCTCAGCACATATATGGCTTTAGTGGGAAAGGATGTGCCTAATCCTATAAAGACTTAATGCCACAAGGGTATGATGGATGGGGTTGAGGGGACTTGGAGGTAGGGGTGGAGCAGCCTCTCAGAGGCAAAGAGGAGGAGAATGGGGTAAAGAAAAACTAGGAGGGAGTGAAATCATGTAACGATCAAAGAACAAAACAAGACAAAACCAAAACGAAACAAACCCATCTCTCCCTGAAAAGGGAATAAACACATCACTTCTTCAGCTATAAAAGTGGATCATAAATCTACAGTTAAAATTACATCTAGCAATGCTCATTGGCAACATGAGAATCAAATCAAATTGTATTCTTTAGATATTGACATGTGAATTTTCCCTAATATAACAAATGTGCAAGTAAGTTCAGAAAATAAATACCATACATGCTATTATAAATCAGCATAGAAAACCTACAATTAGTGAACCACAAAAGGGCTTTTTGAAGAACTTTAAGAAGATGTTCCTGCCTTTCTTTTTATTTTTCCTGTGTTCTACAGCCCAAAAATATGGAATACTATGAGCACATTTGCAGAACCTTAGTTAGATCCATTTGGAACTCTATCATTCCATATTGCTTCTGTACTGAGCAGATTTACTGTTTTCCATGATAAAATTGACATTGAATATTATGCTCACAATATGCTAAGCATGTGACTGTTTACACAAATATTGATCAGAAAGGGAAGAATGTGTTGAGATGACAAATTTTGTTGTCATCTAGGACAAAGCTTCTGAGATATCTCCTTAGGACAATGGCAATGCACCCTGAGACACCCCGAGTCAGGTCATAGGACATGAGGAGCTGATTAAGTGTAACTGATTAAGATGAAAAGTAAGGGTGGAAAAGGAGGCAGATTTAAGTGGTCAGAACCATGAAGCACAAGGCAGAATTTCGTCAAAGCTGCTCTGAAACATTAAATCCTGTAGGAAAGCAGAGAGTTCCTAAGCTGTCACATAAAACATTATGGCCCATTGGAGGGATGGACTTACTATGAGACTAGCTCATGAGTAGGTTTGAAGAAAACAGCTAACTGTGCATTATGAAATATTCAGAGTTCAAGTTGAAGCACCTGCTCTGTCTGTGACTTGGGAATGTGACTTATGTATTCTCTCGCAGTGTAGTGATACATTGAAGAGGAGAAAGCTAACACTCATTAACACTAAGCTATAGCCATCCTTCTGTAGAGCATATGGCTCCTTGAAACTGTGATCTTTGTCCATAATTTCATTTATACAGATTATGCAAAATTTATGTGTGCATTTAAATTTAAGATGAAAGAGATTTGAGAAATGCACTCAAGCAAACACAGGCACACACACATACACACACATACAGAGAGAGAGAGAGAGAGAGAGAGAGAGAGAGAGAGAGAGAGAGATTCTAAAATAAAAAGTTTTACTAAAAGAAACAGAGCTCTAAAGACTTACCACAAAATGTGATTTAAATTTTTTGTCCTTTAATCTGGAGTCACCTGTCAAGTAAATATCTGAGAAAATTTCACACAAACCCATCAAGTTTCACACTCAAAATATATTTGTGATGAAGGTTGAGCCTCACCAGGAGATGATTTTTTAATATGTAAATGAGCTCTAGTGGATACACACTGCGAGTTGATTTTATTTTTAATGAAACAAAATTCAGTTTCTTGTAATTTAGATGGAGATCTGTCTAGTTCGCAGTTGCATGACCTTTCCTATAGAGATGTGAATAAAGGCTTTTCCTTCATCACAGGTAGAGAGAGCTAAGTAGCCAGAGGAACACCTGCATCAAAGTGAAGCATAGTCACCCAGAGGGAGTCTATGTGGGCTACTTATAGGAAAACTGGGAACAGTTTGCTTACTGGAGCATGAATGCTTTAAAGGTAGCGTCACCAAACAAACCACCATTGCATTAGTAGTGAGTAAGGAAAGTCACATCCTGGAGATGTTTTCACAACTTGCAGCTACCTAGTTGGATGGTCTCCATCCCCTAGCAATTGTGATTAATTTTGGGGAGGAGAGGAGGAGACTATTAAATTTCTAAGTTTCAGAAACTTCCTTACCCGTGGACATTTCATTCTCCTCTGGCGACATGCAAGCTCTCTTTCCAAATCTGGTATGGGATGCTTTGATTTAGAGGAAGTTGCTAGCATCGTATGTATTGTACACATGCTATACCCTCACCTTACAGTAATTCATATGCGAGAGGTTCCAGTTTATACTCCTTTTTATTTCCTCTTCTCCAGTGTTAGGAAGAATATGAATACCTGATGGTGATTTCAGGACTGTGAGCCCCAAGAGTCATAAACTATTTTAGGTCATTGAATTTAGGACAAAGAATTACGAACAATAATGATGCTATGTCTAATAGGAGAAGCCTTAGAGAACTCTGGTTAAAGAAAAACAGAGTACACTGTACGAAGCTCCTCACCTTTATGTGCTTCAGATATGAGAACAGATAGAGGCTCTCTCGGGTCTCATCTCGAGTGGACATTAACAACTGATGCAGTCTGCTTACCTTGTACCAAATTTCTCTTACAAGAACAACAGAATTAGACTGGGGAACATCTCTGTGGTACAGAGTTTGCCAAGAGAACACAAGGCTTGGTGGAAAACCAGTAATGCACTAAAAACTGAAGGATGAGACAGAGCCTCAATAGAGATTTTCATAAAGTATTTCTATCAAAACAGATAATAGGAATCACTATAGTAAATATGACCATATTTACTGATAACTGGTTAATCATAGCAGCATGATAGGATACAGTAACATCTTAGCTACACAGCATTGTATAATGATTAGTTTTCTTCTATTTTATTTTAGCAATTTCAGATTTTATTATCAAGAATAAAAGATTTAAAAAGATCAAGAAAACTTACATTCATTTTTCTTAGACATCAATTCTTCATCTGAGTGAAAATACAATATGTTATCTTGAAAGGCTGACACTAGAATTTAAAAAATATGTGTAGAGCATGGATTCTTATTTCAACCTCTTTATATTTGCATCAGATATGTCAAAATATCTAGGAACAATTCAGATATTTGACTGGTCACATGAATTCAACAATTGTTCAGATCTTTTGTCTTCCATAAGTTGTAGTAAGAATGAAGAGAGGATCCAAGAAGAATTAATGTTAAAAAGTTTCTGCTTCTATAATGACTTGTACGATCTTATCAATATCCCTCTACATTTTTTTTTCTCTTCAAACCTACACAAGTGATATCTCATATGTGAGTGTCTGAAGACAGAATGTCAGTGATAAAACTTCTACTTTCTCATTGTGAAAATAGACAAAAGTTCTCTTTTTAAACTGAAGACAGTAATTAATTAAATACTTGATTGGGTGGCAAGATATTTAGAAAATAGTGACGTACGGTTCAGAACATGTCTCCAGAGAGGATTAGCTTCATGTAGAACTGACCTGGCTAGGCTGTAGCTTGCAATGTTAAGTGGACTTTGTCTTGACTGAACATGATTTGGAAATAAATAAGGCCAGTTTTTGAGGCTGTTCTCTCTGCTCATCATTGTTTGGTTTAACCTTGCCTTCCTCATCATGAGTCATTGAAACCATCGGAGTCACGATCAAAATTCATCCTTTCCCTTCTGATCACTTCCATCAAGTGTTTTTGTCATAGAGTGTATTGTCTGAGCAAGGCAGCAGATTATATTACATATATAAAATTAAAATTATAACATTGGGAAAGTGAATTACAACCATGTAATTATAATACATTGTTATACATTATTATATTTTAACAAAGTTGATGCATTGACATAATTTAAATAAAAACATTTGCAGAACAGGAAATAGCTGGAATTAAGCAACCTGGGACAATGAGTGCATCTGTTTCTCACTGTTCTTGACTTTGGGTGTGATGTGGCCTTGACTCTAGCTGTTTCACTTACTGTCTTGAAACCTTCCTCTGAAAATGATAGACTATATCTTAGATTAACCCCTCCCCCAAAAGAAAGCAATTAAAAATGATTTGTGTTATCTCCTAGACATAAGAGGAAGAATGTAATCACAAATTTTCAACAATATGGTTGCCTGAGTAAATTATATAGTAACACAAGTTGCCATACCAACACAGACAGGTGAAATTCCACAATGGCACATCCCCATGTGCACACCTACAGGTGAGCAATGGCTGTTGAGTCAGGGAAGAGTTTCCACATCTTTTATCCAGTCCCAAGAGATCAGTCATGGACACATTTACATAAGAGCAGTGTGTGTGTGTGTGTGTGTGTGTGTGTGTGTGTGCATGGAGGATGGTCTAAGAGTTGTGGAAAATAAGATTCAGTGTTCATGTATAAAGGTCTGAATAAACAAACCAATATTTAACAATATAAAAATCTTTAAAATGTTTCATGTGAGAAAAAATTATCTCATATGCAATATATTTTATATTTCTTCATAAACACTTTTAAAATTCCTGAAGCTAAGGAATATTTTCCTCATTTCTTCACTGCAAATTATTGCAAAAAAAATATGTCCCAATAAAATAATTGCTTGGACAAAACTTGATGGAAGATGACCAGGAAACATTAAAGAAGAGGATGCAGAAAGAGTGTACAAGCCAGATGATCGGGAAGTTTACCATGAGATTATATCTTCTAACATCATCAAAATCTGCACTCATAAAGTCTCACCAACATGACCAAATGTGATCTGGACAAAGAAGACAGCAATGAATATTCAGTACTGCATGAGAAAAAGCCCATTGTATGTGAACACTACAGAAAGATTTACAGGCAACTGAATGAAGTTAAGAGCTGGAGAGTTGGACAACCTCAGAGAAGGACACACCAATTGGTGTTCAGTGCCTAATGATCAGCACCGAAATTATGCATGTTTTGGGGCCTATATTAGTTCAACAGGGTATGCTTAAGAATATGTAAGTATATAAAAAAACTGCATATTCATGCAATAACAATTGATGAAAAAGGCCTTGACTTTGAAGACAAGCAGGAACAGGTGTATGAGATAGTTTGGAGGGAAGAAAGGTAAAAGAGAAAACTATGTTTTCATTTCAGCAAAGATAAACAAAAAAGTTAGACTGATCCACTGAAATCTTAAGTAAAAGAGTTAATCGAGCTTTTTCTCATAAGAAGTATTTATAAACACCATCCATTAGTAGGTTTAATTCTGAATAACAGATACATATTTTACAGATCCATAGATGTACCTTATTGAAAATTATGGACAAGTGAAAGATTATATTTAAAAAATAAGTAAGTAGGACAATTCAAAAACATGATTGTAAACCTAATCAATATATTAGCATTTTATTTTTATCATTCTATACATAGCAGAATTTCCATTTTAAAATCTTCGCATATTTATAAATACTAAAAGTAGAAAGCAAATGCAGCAAAATTTGTATATAATGAGTAGTGTGTAACATAAAATTCCTTTTATAGATCACAGAAATGAAGAAATTGAATCTGTCTTTAAAAATGCACACTAATACCAAAGAAAGAAAAATAGTTCGGTTAAAGCCTGTCAGATATATAAAATGTTTGTATGTAGTAAAACTACCAAAAATAGTGAATGGAAGAGATTTAGATACTAGACACATATTTGATTTTCTGGACTTGCCAGAGTTAAATGTAATTAAGATGTAATTTCTTGCAACCAGCTATAGATACTACAGATTCCAATTCAAAACTTTTGTAAGATGATTTGTAGATTCTGGGAAATAATTCTAAACTGAATATACAATGGCTCACTTTTGTTGTCAGTCTCTAAAAATTTAGAAAAGTAACTTTCCGTTTCAGTGAGGCTGTTTTCCGAGAGACTGGCACTTGAGCCAACGAGACATGGGAAGAGGACTGGCCTGACGTTGGGAGACAACCATCATCCACTCTTCTTAGTAACTGTGATTTAGACTGCTGTCCTTGCCCAGGGACACCAGACTCCAGATCCTTCATCGTTTGACTGTGAACTCCCAAGAACTTTTCAGGGAACTCCCCTGTGCGCAGGCAAGGAGCTGACTTCACCCTTATTCTGAAGTCTGCAGCTTCTGAGCGAGTACAGATTCTGGATTCCTGATCTCTGGATTGAAGAAGGCATCTGAAGATCCAGGCAGCTTCAGACGCACGTATACTAAATAAATGTGGAAATGAGTGTAGGCTTGTGATTAAAGGCGAGAGAACCTGTGATTGATCTCCGTGATCCTGATTGTCGCTTTGTTCCGTTTTTGTTTTCTCATGGAACTATGATTTGACAGTACTGACACAACTAAGCATGAGCAGCTGACAATTCTGACACCAATGTATGAAAACAACTTATCAAAAAGATTATAGAGCATAAAAGCTGAATTTATCACCAAATTACCAACGCTAATTAAAACAAAGAATTGTTTTAGACTTGTCCTAAATAGAAATGTGTCTTTTCTTATTCAGAAAATGAACTTGCTCACTCACCATATTTCTTTTATGGAGGAAAAAAAAAACAGGAATCTTTTATTAAACTGCAAAAATAAATATAAAATAAAAGTATACATCTTCCAAAGACCAATTTTGACTTGGTGACTTTTGATCTATAACACGAAAGTATCAAATGATTTGAGGACTGATAATGAGATGAATTAAAATTCCAAAACTTATTTTCTAAATACAAGCTGAGATTCAATGAAAAGAAAGGTCACAGTAGCAATTTGATAAGCCATGAAACCACATGAAAAGAAGCTTAAATTCATATTTGTAAGTGAAAAAGTCTATCTGAGTCAGGCCATGTGTATATAATGCTAATTATCTATGCTACTGGAGCATATGGCTCACAGAAGCGACAGAACATCAGCAGAGGCACTGTGGAGACCTGAGGATTAGCCGTGTATGCTGCTGGTCTTTGCTACCTTGTAGGTGGGTCCTTCTTCTTCCCACTGTATTTTGTTTTAATTACCTTTTGCAGTTTTGCCAATCATCAAGTGACTCTGAGTCAGTTTGGGGGCTCCCTCATCTGTGCCTGAGATGCATAGCCCTCTTTGCCCAATATTGCAGGAATGTTGCTCCCATTTCTTTACTTCTATGCTGATTTTTCTAACTCTTTTGCTTTCCAATATTTTATTGTTCAGAGTTCCCACCAAGAAACGCACCGATGAAGTGAGGCTATAACCCTGTGACAGACTTACTTGCTGAAAGTTGCCTAGTTCTTCAGATGCCAACTTCTTTCTAGAAATTAGGAAACCAGTATCTGTACTAGCCCCAAAGCTGGAAATTTTCAGAATTAGAGTGAACAAAGAAGTCAGCTCCCTAGTTGAGCACAACAGAAGTGCCCTAAAGTGTTACTCTTGGGAGTGAGTGCATATTCAGAAGATGAAGGTTCTGGAGTTTGCTGTCCATGGGCAAGGATAGCAGGTCAGATCACATTTACTAAGAAAAGTAAATGTCTTTCCTCCCTCCCCTAGCCTATGGGCAGTTTTTCCAATATTCAGGGACAGTCTTCCTCCCTTATAGTAGGTTAGTTGTGATTTGTTTGTAGCCATGGTCAAAGAAGAAGCCAAAGGAAAGAAATAAAACTCATAGATTTCCTCTTCTGTTTTCTTATCTCTTCTATCAAGTGTTAGGGAGTGGGGAGAACCATGGCAGCTAACAAACTGCAACCAACTTCCCTAACTGACCAACCATCACCCCTCCACCAGCCCTGCCTTTTTGGGCCCTCATCTACCCTCTAAAATGTTCCCAGAATTCCAAGCATCACACAATGGCAGAAGCTACTGCCGACTGGCAAAGCCATGCCTCTTTAAGAGCAGGAGGCTAATCATAGTCAGATGCTGCAGAGAATCCAAAATGGCTCTACATCCCCACTCCCTGGATTAAAAACAAAAACATATTCTTATAACATTTCTGCCTTTTTAAGGAATCCACAATTACAAAACTGTCACTATACATGTTCATTACGGAGAGATTTTCAGTGTAGAAAGCATCTACACATTGAAGTATTTCTGATACACAAATTCAGGGGTGCAAATCAATAATTTTAAGTGTATATATTATTTAGGAGATTGATAACCTATAAAATGTGAAATGTAGTCAGTTTTTCTAAAACATATGTGGTATGATATTGTGGAAGATGCACGTATATTAAATACATTTGGAAATGGGTATAGACTTAAGATTAAAGGCAAGAGACTCAGTTAACGATGTGGTTGATACTTTAATGGAACTATAATTTGACAATACTGACACAACTATACATGAGCAGCTGGCAAATTTCCACATTCTCCCTCTGTGAGCATACTGCACAGAGTGGAGAAAAGTCAGTCTTCGAAATGAATACTTGTGAGTGCTTTATGGCATACATGGAGTATGTAAACAACTAATTTGGATTTCTTGACATTAATATACCTAGAGAGATACAGATAATGCATAGGTGGTTCCTTCTGTGCCAACTGAGATGACCTGGATGACAATCTTATAGCAGTGATTATTGATCTTTTATTCTAGAGCAATTCTCCAATCAAATGAATGAGTTTAATGAGTGCGATAAAGTTTGATGAATTCCATAAGCCTGAAGTCTAATACGTTCAGTCACATGGTCAGGGTTAACATCAATATTGTACATCATATTGATTTTGCATTTTATACTGTGAAAATGCACATTACCTTGGTGGTCTTCGAAAAATGAATACATTCATTGTTAAATCTTGAATAAAGCATCATAGAAATCTTAATTGAAGATTTTAATGAAAGTGATCATTGCTATCCTCCATCCCCCAACACTCAAAATTAAGCATTGCCAAGAATTCTGAAATGCCAGGGTTAAGAAGTTAGGGTCTCTGGAACAAATGCAGATATATACAGTCAACCACTGGACTGAGATCAGGGACTCCTATGGAAGATTTTAAGGAAGGATTGAAGGAACTGAAGGGGATGGCAACCCCATATAGTGTCAACTAACCTGGACCCCTATGAGCTGCCAACCAACCAATGAGACTAAACCAACAACCAAAGAGCATACATGGGCTGGTCTATGGCCCCAGGCACATGTGTATCAGAAGATTACCTTGCCTTTCCTCAGTAGGAGAGGATGTGCCTAATCCTGTAGAGACTTGATGCCCCAGAGAAGAGGTATGCAGGGTGGGGAAGGGGGTGGAACACCCTCTCAGAGAAGAAGCAGAAAGAGGATGGTGTGAAGAAATCTGGAAGGGGAATTGGGGGGAGGGGCAACATTTGGGATGTAAATGAATAAAGTAATTATAAAATGTTGAGATGAAATTTATGCATCCTTCCATCCAAACCAAACAGATGCATACCCATATGTGCCAAACATCACACAATGTATTGTAAAATATTTGAATTGAATCCTCTTCTCAAAGAAAAAAATCATACTGGGCACAATACTTGAAATATATGCTGCACAACAGACTTCATAAAGTAAGATATAAAACTAATATGGAATAACTACCATGACTATGAGAAGTGAAGTCAGTAAATTAATACCACTTGCCACTCTTTCAAAGGACATAGTGTAGTTCACAGTTCCCACAAGTTGGCTTATAACCGTCTGTGAATCTGGTAGGTAGGGATCTGGTGCCCTCTCTTGACTTATGTGTGCATACCAGGACTGTGTGTCAGGAGCTGCATAGTTTCTATACAGTGGAATGCATCATGATAGATCATTTTGCATTTAAAATACTAAATACTAATTCTGACCACCTACCAATGCTACTTGTAAATACTATTAAATTGTGTTGTTCTTGACTGATGACCTACTGTGTATCTCATATCAAAAAGATATTATGCAATTTATTCCTTTTTTTTTTCTCCTAAGGGTTTTTTTTTCCATTAAAGCTTGCTATTTGTAGCAATGTATTAGATATAACATCAAGGAAATGTTCACAAATCACACTGCACATAGGTAAGATCTTGCATAAAACTTGAAACTCAGGAGGCCCAGAGTAGATAAAAATTACGGTACAGAGTGTGAGTATATTGAAAGGGTAATTGTAATAATCTTCTCTGGGAAATATCTTAAGAAAATACAAAGCACATATAGCAGGGCAGTGGTGGTGCAAGCTTTTCATCCCAGCACTCGGGAGGCAGAGGCAGGCAGATTTCTGAGTTCAAGGCCAGCCTGGTCTACAGAGTGAGTTCCAGGACAGCCAGGGCTACACAGAGAAACCCTGTCTCAAAATAAATAAATAAATAAATAAATAAATAAATAAATAAATAAATAAATATAAAAAGGAGCACATAACTATGCAGTGGGAAAGGGTCTCAGTTTAACTCTAAAATGAAACCTTATTGGAGAAATGATTTGTCTTCATTCTTCAGAGTCTATATCCACAAGAGACAATGCAATATTAAAAATAATATATCAGGAGATAAATATGGACTTACGCACATATACGTCATTACCCACTAGACTAACAGTGGGTTCTAACAGTATGCTAGCCTTTGCTGTCATCTTTATTATTCCTATTAATTTCAAAATGCTTGCTCAAAAATTTTAATTTCCCCTCATGTGAGATCATAACATATTGTAAAACAGGCCTATTGTAAATATTTTTGTATGTTCAGAATATCTATTACTCAAGTTTGTAACACTATACTATGAATATATGATAGAAAATAGCAAGCTTTATTATTCTTTATTTTTTTAAAGAGGTGATTCACTTCACTTTGGCAATTTGTTCTCTAAATGGCTAATACTACGTACCACAGCTATAACATGAAATACCGCAAGTATAAATATATAAACTTTTAATATTTTATTTGTATTGTTTATTTCTTCTTGCATGTATGTAAGTTCACCATGTGCCTACAATCTTTGAAGAGGGGGTCATGTCAGATTCCCTGGAACTGAAGTTACAGGCAATTGTGTCACACCATGTAGATTTGCCAAACTGAATTTAGATCCTTTGGAAAAGCAAGCAGTGCACTTAATCACTAAACCATCTCTCTGACTATAATATATAAACAAGTTTTGACAAATAATACAATTAAAAATAGAGAAGTATCCATGTGACCTGACCATCTTTGCTGCCAGACTCAGTGAATAGTTTCCATCCAATATCGACTAATCACTGTTAAGATCATGTGGATGAATAGCTAAGTGGGATTGTGACTCACTAACTTGTGTTGTCAATTAATAGTATGCAGTTCTTTTCAAAGTTGCAGCTAGCATGTTGTCATTTCAGGAACAAATATTAATCGGTTCTGCAATTCTACTATGGTACCTGAATACCAGGAGCTAAAATATGCAGAATAATGGTGCACACTAATAAAATAGAATCCCCTAGAGTTCACTGATATAAAACAAGAGTAATTTTTCTTTCAGTGATTAGGTATTGAATTCATAAAGATAAGGAATGCTTCTTAAGTAAATGAATGGAGATTTTACTCTGTTTGAATTGTTTCATTTAGAAAGCATTGCATTACCATGACCAGGAGTCACTGCCTGCCTTTTACAATCAACCACGGTGATGAAGGTGCTAGGTGTTCGTTTTATATCCTATTGCCCTCTGGCTGGTAACACATGCTGCCAAGAAAAAAAAAGATTCATTAACATTCAGCATATGTTAATTAATGTTCTCTATTAAAATGTGTTATTGTTGCAGTTATTCATACTTAATTCATGGCTGTAGGGGATAGGATAAAACCATTAGGGCTTTTCAAACAATCATCAAAGCCTCGCACAGCTGAATTTGATATTAAATAGTTGTATTCTTCCATTTATTTGCTGCTGCTTAAAATAATATTTTCTCAATATGTGGCAAATTATAATTTAAAAGTTCCTATCACGGGGAATGAGAAACTACATTATCCTGGGAAATCTAACTGACTGTGTTTAAAATATTCTGTTAAAATTCAATCCTGTGAATTTGTTATGATCAGGAGAGTCACCGAAGTTGGTGACTTAAGCACTCTCAAATGGCAGTTTATTTCTTCTAAAAAGCAGGCTGACTCTATAGTCAGACAAATGCATTCTGTTAGTAGGTTGTGTTTCTTCCCATTAGGTCTATCTTGGTAGTTTCAGGGGGAGTGGGTGGGTAGGGGATTGGGGGTGGGTGGGTATGGGGGACTTTTGGTATAGCATTGGAAATGTAAATGAGCTAAATACCTAATAAAAAATGGAAAAAAAAAACTTCCTTAAAAAAAAAAAAAAAGAAAAAGAAATAAGGGTCCCAGCTCCTAAGCTTTGTAACGTTTGGAAAGTCTAAGAAATTTGTAATAACCAAAGAATCTCCAGCCTCAAGAGAAAAACATACAAAAGTTCATTTAATATGGAAAAATCCACAGTAGGTTTAGCAAATCTTAGCCACCAGTGCAACTAACCAGTACCCGGGAGCTCTTGTCTTTAGCTGTATATGTATCAAAAGATGGCCTAGTCGGCCATCACTGCAAAGAGAGGCCCATTGGACTTGCAAACTTTATATGCCCCAGTACAGGGGAACACCGGGGCCAAAAAGGGGGAGTGGGTGGGTAGGGGATTGGGGGGTGGGTATGGGGGACCTTTGGAATAGCATTGAAAATGTAAATGAGGAAAATACCTAATTAAAAAAAAAAAAGAAAAGAAAACCTAACCTTCATTGATCATGAATCCACAATGTATCAAGTCTTATGTTTTGTGTATTTTCACCACATGTCTCTAAGGCTTGAGAGTCAGTGGATAGACAGGGAACATGCCTGTGTTCACAAGAGCTTCACACACCTCCCTGTGACTGTCACACAGCAGGGGCAGTCTCCTGTGTGTTTAAACATTTCCATTGCTGATCTGTTCCTCAGATGTGAAACAAAGAAATAGCTAAGAAAAAGTAACTAATTTGATAAAACCTTATCGTACTGATTACACAGCATGCTATTCAAGTAGGTATCTATAGAATTTACATTAAAAAATAAAAATGTGTAAAAGACAAAACCCTGACAAGATCACCAATGGAGGGATACAGATGTTTGATGTCACAGTAGATGAACTCTAGTTATGTCAGTAAGTTTTAGGAAAAGTGAGTAACTATAAAATTCTATTAAGACATTAATCAAAGAATGAGGGATGTTGGTTGTGAGCTTTAGAAAATACAATGGAAGTTAGACTGCAGTGCCCTCCAATGAGGGAGGAGCAGTGAGTGTTAAAGGCTGAGGACTCTGCTACATTCTGCCTCTGATTTGGGATGGCCTGACTTTGTATTAGTTTTTTTTTTCCCTCATGCATAAGACAAATGAATCTTTGTATGAGTCTCTTAGGATTTCTGAAAAATAAAGATGAAATATGTAGCTGGATCACAACTCAGAAGAGTTACTGAGTACCTGCTCGCTGCCATTTCATTTGATGTCACTGATAAATCAATTTGTACTAAGATTTCCACTAATAAATAAACTTCCTGCTTTTAAATCTTAAAATTAACATAAGTTTAGTGTAGTTTGCATATGTATCTATATTAGCATCCTAGAAATACTTGAAATTCAGGTAATTTAACTTTGTTTTTACTTTTACTCCTTAAATTATTAACATGAAAATTATAGATATAAAATTCCAAATTTCAAATGAGTAACCATAAATTCACGGTTAATTTTTTTTAAACTTCAGCATATTAGTTGTTTTTTTTTAATGTAGGAAATGTACATTGATTCAAAAAATTTAATATGAAGTAGTTCTAATTAAATACTTAAAATGTAATAGCATATACATGACATTCAATTTACATTAATTATTGTACCAGAGCAACTGTAATAAAACATCAGAGGTTGAAATACTTTATAGTGAAATGCACTTCTTGTACTCCTGAGCACAAAAAAACAATAAACTCAAAATTCTGGTCAATTTGGTTACTGATAAGGGTCCTGCTTTTCTGTATGCAGACTCTATGTCTTTACATTGGAAAGAAAGGAGGGGGGAGGGATAGAGGGAAAGATGTGGAAGGAGGGAGGGAAGGATGTAGGGAGGGAGGGAGGGAGGGAGGGAGGGAGGGAGGGAGGGAGGGAGGGAGGGAGGGAGGGACCAGTGTCCTCTCAATGTTCAGTAGGTACTAATCTAAGCTCTATTTTTATGATGCCATCGAGGTACCACACAGGCTGTGAGGAGATCCTTGTCCTCTTCTCCAGAATGCTGTCACCTCACTATCCTCACATTCTAGACAGAGCTATTTTTCTCCTGTAAGTTTAACCTTACATTTATTAAAACACTTAAACTTAACTTCTTCCTGTGAAATGACTCTCTCGATACAGCCAGTCTAAGGAGAGGGCTTCAAATCAGCAGTGTGAGAAGACAGGATCCAACAGCCAGAAATTAAGTAAATTGAAGGTATAAGAGAAAGCGTATTTTAGGTGGGAAATTTATGCTTATTACTTTTTTGTAGTGAAAAATGTTGTCGAGGATGCGGAGGAAAGGAAGCCCATGTCCACGTGGATGGGGATGTACGTTAGGACAGCCAGGGTGAAGAACCTGCAAGAAAAATGAGAGTGGGGTTGCCATGTTACTTCACTAATTCTACTCTGTGTTATCAAAGAAAAGGAAATAAAACTCTCTGAGAATATTTTATACAGTCATGTTCCTTGTAGTTTTGTTAAACGTAACCAGGAAAGGAAATATATATGCACCCCCAGACATATGTTTGGAAAAACAAAATATGTATATTTATATATAGATATAAGATATACATGTGTATATATTATGTAATTTTTATATAATATAATTACATATAAGGCTTATTATATATATACTATATATATAATAATCCTTATATAGTTGAATCCTATTCAGCTTGAAGAAAGGGCATATTTGCACTTTTAACATGCATGAACCTATTGGATGCTACAGTAAGATTAATAAATGAACTGGCATCTTGTCCTGAGCTCCCTTTACAGGGAATCTAAAAGGCTGAATCCATTAATGTAAAGCCTAGGTTAATACTTACAGAGTGAAGGCCGGATGATATTTATCAAGAGGTGCAAAAACTAAGTTTGGCATAGCCAATGTGTTCTTAAGAACTTAGCATAGTTACACAGAAAAATAAGACTTTGTGTATTAAAATTATTTCCTAATGATCCCACCAAAGCCAGAAAATGATAAGTATATGATATAAAATGCACAGTAATTAACTTGCCTAAATAATTTTAAAGTGCGCACGTATACATCGCAACATATAACAAATAAGTACAGCATTTATTTGTCATGTCTTAATAAGATGGTGAAAAAATAATCTGACACAAAGCTCCTTTTTTCCAGCCTTTCAAGGGTGAAGTCATTTCTGTAGTGCTAACTGCATCAGCATCCCTGGTGAGGTTCAGAGTCATGAATCCAACATAAATGTGTCTCAGACAGTCGAATGTAGCACTCTCTGAAAAGCAACTGTGAAAATTCATAGGACAGAGGGGATACATTCTTTTCTCACTCACATTAAATACAATCAAAAGCCCTTAGAAAAGAAATGGAACACCAAGGTCTTCAACACCTGCTGCAGGAGCTATCTCACAGTAGAGCCAATTAAGTAAAATGGTGTGTTCATCTTGAAGAATATTTTCACTCAGCAACTGACAGTGGAGTTGCCAGATAAGAGCTTATGGCTGGCTTTGCTTAGCAATTAACAAATCAGAACTTATCAGCCCCGGCAAGCTCTGAAGTGTCACTGAACTTTCAGTCAAAACAACTTACTGATGTTTCTCTGTCCTAATAAAACTTCCATTTCCTTCTCTGTTCTCCAACTGTAGTTTTGTTCACCTTGTAGCATATGTGTACCTCCTATTGCAATTCTTATTGTCATATATGTTTGTTTATTGGACGCTTATTGCTGCAATTCTGTTTCATTATATGTGAATAGCAATGGAGAGTTTGAAGCATTTGCTACATAGCAAAGTAACATCAATGTTATTTAGACTAAAGACCTGGAAGGATTTCCAGTGACTTACTCTCCCACAGACTAGTATTTGGTTCCACACTCAGCTGAGGAGCCTTAAAGGCAAGGATTAGGATTAACACAGGAGAAACATACCTGAGAGAGGTGTGGAGAATAAGATTGCAGAAGACTCGATTATAAATGAGACATCTATATCACATCTCACATGGCCTTCCTGTAAGACTCAAGGATTGTGGAGGAGAGGAGGAAAGTGTCTGATCCTGATGGATTTGCTAGGTGCCTGCAGGGAAACAGTGCCTTCAGGGCACATCAGAGCTGCTGCATGTGTGAACTCACAGCGGCTCTGACCTCATGGAGATAGCTTTCGCAAGCTCTATCCAGACCAAATGTAAGCCTGGAGATGCGAGGTGGGCATGAAGTGCTGCCCCTGGCCAACAGTGAAAGTCCATTTTCCCCAAGAGTATGGTTCCTGAGAAGTTGGCCATGTTACACTGGCAGGACACACATCCTAAACTCTATGGACAGCACAAATTGGATGGGATGGGATTAAAATAGATGGAACTAGGGGAGCGATGCATGTGATCAAAACACCTTGTGCAAAGTTCTCAAGAAACTAGTAAATAAACATATATCTATATATTACATTATAGCCATATATGCAATATACATAGCAATATATATATATATATATACACACTGTATATACATATATATACATGTATGTGTGTGTATTTGTGTGTATATATATATATCTACATATATATGTAGATATATATATATATACATGTATAGATAGCAAAGCAACAGATGAATTTCTCCACTCTTTCTGATAAAGTTTTAAGGTTTCCTACACCTCAGTCATGGTACTAGGTGTCATACACATAAAGATACAGAAGTGGGTAAAGGTAGAAGTTTCTCAGGGTTGTCAAGATGGAGGAGCTCACAGATTTTTTTCATCAAAGGGAACCTCACATAGAAAGTTTAGAAGGCATGAAAGGCACATTCTGGGCGACAGGAAATAATTCTGCACTGTTAGATGATGAGCTTCTAGGAAAGGAGCTGTGTGATGAGAGACCTGGACATGAAAACATTCCAGGACAAAAGGAAGATAGATCTGAGAGTCTGCTCCTGAGTTAATGCAGGGTCACTTTTCCATGTTGAACCATTCATACGCATAGTGACTTTACTCATAAATTTTTAATCATGGCGAATTCATCCCGAAAGCTTTCATGGGGAAAGTGTTGCTCTGGATGAATAAGACCGTCCTTATCATGTCCTACCTTCTGCATAGAACAGCACACCTGTGTCCTCGCATCTTGTATCTTGTGCATCCCTATGCTGTCTTTGTGCTACAAAATAAAAATAAATAAATAAATAAATAAAATTATCATTAGTGGATCTCGATTGAATAACACTCCCAAAAGCAGAGAGCCAGAGTCAAATCCCATATCTGTGGAGGAATCAAAAATGTTACTTTCATTAAAGGAAGTTGGCACATTAAATGATATTTTTTTCTTCAAATCAGTTAGTCCTTCAAATATTCATTTGCAAATTCCTCATGCTGCTCATGAGTTTCTCATTTTGTGCCATTTTTCTAGATTCATTTAATTCTTTTACCCTTTAATTTATGCAAGAGGACACTGAATTCATTAACTAGGCATTTTAAATACCAAGTCATTTTTATTTTCTTTTCAGAAATCTACTCTCTTTGTCTTAACATCAGAATTCAATGACTGTCAATCATAATGCAGAAGCTTCTCTTATATGTTGTTAAGTTTTTTAACAAGTAATAAATATCTTATCAGTATTTGTTACTGAGAAGAGATTTCAAAGAAGACATCAACAGTTTATTTTACAGAATGTTATTGAGTATAAACAGATACCTGGTAAATTATCAATACAATGCCAATTCTAAATAAAATATGTAGGTAATTTCATTTATCTTTCCTTTAAAACCTGTTTCTGGACAGTCTAAAAATCTAGACTGTCTATTAAAAATATGAAAGCCAACTTTTAGATAATTTAGGATGAAAATACAAATGAATGAAATAATGGCCACAGTTAGTTTCCTTTTTCCTGTTTTTCAGGTGTGCTTGTTAAGGTGATCTACAAGGTCTTCCTTGGGCCCTCCCGTATCTGCACAGAGCATTATAACAAAAAACATCCACCAGTTTTGCTGTTTCTGAAGCTGCTATTCACATGCTAACTAGCATCAATCAATCTTGCCAATTTGTACATATTCAAATTCAAATACCTAGAATGATGCACATTTGAATTTCAAATGATATTTGCAATATCCACACACAAAAATTGTTTTCATGTTGTTTGTTTGATGCTTCGGTCAAAATGAAATATTCTGCCTAAAAGAAACAAACTCTTAATTCCTTGTCCTTAATGAAATTCATTGGTTTCTAACATTTGGAAAAATGCTCATTTCTGGAACTTGTGAGGATCTCAGCCTTTCATGGAACGAGATGTCTATGGCTCGACATTCAGTTCTTGTAACTTTCAAGGGGAATTTTGAATTGGAAAGACTACAGTGCTCTTTACAGCCTTACAAGAGAAATGTCTATGAAAGTAAATGGGATGAGCCCAGCCTTCCAGATCTTGTGTGTGGCTGCTCTGCCAAATGAATGGCAACAGAGCAGATGGGCCCCGAGTATGAATCCCTCCATCCTGTGGGGTGGCTGGCTACTAGCCATTAAGAAAAGTGCTCTCTTGTTTCTGACACACATAGAGATCTCCTCACCTGTGTGTAGGAGGGCTTCACAAAAGAGAAAGAAAAATATGTTCAAATTTTAGTAGTCATTTGTTATTCTCACACAGACACTCTAGCATATTAAACTAAAGCCATACTTGTTTTTAAAAGTTAATATTGAAAGCGTATGATTGTTTGAATCAGTTGAAATTTTGTTTTAAAAAAACACATATTTAGTGTGTCCTGTGTGACTTCATCACACATACAATGACAACTGAAAGCTTTCCTGTGTTCTCTAAGTCTCCTTGAGAGAACGTCATGATGACAATTAAGAATACACAATAAATCAACAATGATATTTTAAATGTATGCTCTCTTACTTTGGTAGTTTTAGGATCTGGTAGTTTCTTTAATGCTGCTTTTGGAATATGGCAGAACATACAGGTTGTTTGTCAAATGAAACAGGTTTTTCTGCTTGAGATCTAGCACTGTTGTGGCTCTTCCATGAGCATGACATTTTCACCATAACCACACATCTCCCTCTGACTACTTAAGGTTCATACCTTATCCTTTGTAATCAGGCTTCCGGGTTACAGGCTTCAGATGCAGTTACTTCCTCTTAGAGTCTACTATTCTCTTACCACCTCAATTCCCATAGATGTTTATACATTTCTAAATGTCCTTAGTTATGTGTAAACAATTACATTTTTATTTTCTAATGAAATCATAGAAAATGATTAGATTTTTCTCACAATCCAGCCATTTTTAAGGTCTAAAACAGAAGAAAAACCTAAAACAAAAATGCTATATTGGAGTCAGAAATTATTTTGCTGCACTATACCCAGCCATAGACACGTGAAAGTTTTAGGTACTACGGAGGCTGTAAGCATTCCCTTAAAATCTAGAACACAAACATCTAGAAATGTAGAAGATGTTAGAAGCTCATGCCTGAAGCATAAAGTCTAACTCTATCATATGAACATATGTCCCTTGATATGGGGACCATTTGTGAAAAACATCAAACGCCACAAATGGATGCCAGTCTGCTCTGGAATTTCCATTGATACCTTTTTTGTTTTGTTTTGTTTTCAAGACAGGGTTTCTCTGTATAGCCCTGGCTGTCCTGGAACACACTTTGTAGAACAGGCTGGCCTCGAACTCAGAAATCTGCCTGCCTCTTCCTCCCAAGTGCTGGGATCAAAGGCGTGCGCCACCACACCCGGCTGGAATCTCCAATTGAATCTTCAGCTTGTGGTTCTACTCCTGCATTGATTTGAGGTTTTTCGGAGAAACACAAATATCAAATATCTGATCATTTTCTCCTTTTGATGTGTTTTCTCCATGGCACCCCCCAATATATCTGTGTCCATTGTGGTATAGAGAACAATTTGGCTTTTCATAAATTCTTCAAATATAGTGGATCCACTGAACACCTAAAGGCTAAATGTCAGAGCCTTGCCAATATTTCCCCTATGTTTTGCTTTAAAAATCATTTTCTGAAACCAAGGGTACAATGAGTCTAATTCCTATCCTTGGGGAAGTAAGGAATAGCCACAGACAGAAAATATGGTGAAGGGAACCAGAGGCAAATGACAAAACTTATAAAAATGAGATACACAATCACTGATATCTAATAGCTGATCTCTACTGAGATTTCCTGTTCTGTTGGACAGTTTAAAAGTAATATCAGCAGTAAACAAGGTTTGCCTGAGACCACATGTACGTATGGTAAGACAATATTTACTTTGTGAGTGTCTAATAAAGGACCATAGGGATTCATGCAGTGATCCTATGTCGACACTGCTAGTGCTGTCTCCAGCAGAGCTTACACTCTGTCTCTCACCTGCATCCTAGAAATATGAAATTTATTGATAAGCAAAAACAAACTATGTATGTTAACAACTCAGAACTAACTCATTCCCTTGAAGATCCTCAAAGGGATCTTCAATTCCATATTGACATGTGTGATGGTTTGTACATTTTTGTACCAGGGAGTGGCACCATTTAGAGGTGTGGCCTTGTTGGAATAGGTGTGATCTGGTTGGAGTAGGTGTGTCCCTGTGAGTGTAGGCTTAATACTCTCACCCTAGGTGCCTGGAAGTCAGTCTTCCACTAGTAGCCTTTGGATGAAGACATAGAACTCTCAGCTCTGTCTGTGTCATGCTTGCCTGGATGCTGTCATGCTCCCACCTTGATGATAATGGACTGAACCTCTGAACCTGTAAGCCAGCCCCAATTATTTTTTTATAAGACTTGCCTTGGTCATGGTGTCTATTCACAGCAGTAAAACCCTAACTAAGACAACATGCAATTCCATATCCTATAGCAGTAGGTCTTCTCTGAGATCCTTTTAAGAACACCTGTGATGCTCACTAAGATAAGTAATAAAGTACTGCATGTTATAATATATCCTATTGATAGTGCCAAGCCAAACCTATCACCATGGTCTAAGATGGTATTTGTCCTTTCCTATATTATTATAACTGTTAATTCTTGAACACCAAAAGTAGGTGAAACAATTAAGATATTTGAAGTCAATGTCTGACTGCCCTGTGACTGTTACAACATTCAAATTTGTCAATACGCACACCTGAAGAACAAAAGAATACGTTTAAGAATGTTCATATCAAAGCAGTAAAAGTAAGTGAGTGTAACTTTCAGTATCATATTTGAGATTAAATTGGAACTGCATATACATTACTTCTGTAGTGTCCTGAAGAATAACAGGATTGGGGAAAATGCTCATGAGCATATAATCAACCACCTATGATTCCCAAACAGCATAGATTTTTTTACCAGAAAGCAAACAGTAACTTATATCCCATGATTATTAAAATCAGATATCTGTGACATTTAAAAAGAAAATGGGTCAATAATGCTTCCCTTTTCATGGCAAACAATTGATAGTATATATTTTACAATGAGAATTCTTGTACTTCCTGATGAAGTTTAGAATTTGGCAAAGAGGACTGACAAAATGAACATGACAGCTTCCAACATTTCAAGGACATTCATCAGCATTTGTGAAATTTGCATGCTCTTTGAACTAAATCGTCTAAATGTCAAATGCATGGTAATTAAACACATGATAAAGAGTCATTCAAAACAAACAATCCAAGGATATTAAGGGATAGAAATATTCAACGTTCATTGATGTGCTTTCCTTTCACTGTTGGAAATAAATGCTATGAAAACACTACACACCAAACTTTAAAGTAGTTTCAAAACCAAAGGTCACCATTACCAGGAATAGCAAGCAAGTCAAACATCCCTTCCAGTGTCAAATGCATATAAGTATAATACTGTACTTCATACACTGTAGAACACAAAAATTGAAAAACTAAACCAAAAGTATTTTTGGCAACAGATTGAATCAAACACAGTTGAGGGATTAAAGCTTCCCTAGGTCCAGACATCAAAGGACTTACCAAAAATGCAAATAAGCCTCTAATCACTGATATTTTTTCTGAGGAATAAAGTTTTTAAGAAAGATGTGTTATATATGTTAAATTGTTATTTTTGTTGGAATATAAATATTTATATATTATATAAGTCAATTATATTAAAACTATTAAGACATTTTTGTAAATCAATTTGAAAAGAATATAATCTGACAATAGACACATGAGTGATTTACAAGACTATTAGCAGATCAGAACCACTGAAGTATCAAGTATTCAAATACATGAGCAGCTGCAAAAACATCCTAGTTTCTGCATCCTATTTTGCATCCTATTTTGTCTATCCTAGTTTTAAAATATAATAATAATAATAAATATAAATAATAAATACAAAAGCTTGTGTGTGAAACAAAATACCTTTGTTGAGTTTGATTTATGTTATTGCATAAAGTAAGAAAAGTATGAATATTAGCAACTACTGCTAACCTGTATATATACCTTAGTCTTTCAAGAAATTGAACCTCAAAATAAACTGTATCTCCACATCTTAACCTACCTTATTTATGATGTTGCCTCGATCATACCAAATGCAGCCCAGTTCTTATCTGCTTTTAACCTATGTTAATACGATTGCTGAAGAGATGTCAATAAAGTGAAGTAAAATTAGATAAATAGTGTTTACTCCAAGAGTTGTCTTTACACAGACAGAGAAAATATGGCTGTGGTTTTATATACCCACACATTCCAGCAAAGGAGTGTCTTGGATTTTATTGTAAAATATTCATCTATATTTTATGGCCCAATGGTTCTCTGTAATTGGATTTTCCTTAGAAGTATCTGAAATGAGCATCTCTAAGGACCCAACAGTGTGATCACTCCCTGCTCTGAGAGGGTGTTTGGGAAGCTGTGTCTTTCTCCTGAGTGAGAAGAGCAGGCACCCTCCATTATCACCATATTTGCCTTCCTCCAGCCGTGCTACATGTGATTTCTAGTTTAAGCTTAGACTTCTTTAGTAAATGATAGATTCAACCCAGTGGGTGAGGAGTCTTTCCTTTGAATATTATGCTCAGAGGGCCAACTTAACAGCTCAACAAGAGAGTCAATTGCCTCCTGGATGGTGAACACACATGGTATGCAGACATACATACACATAAACTATAAAATATTTTTAAATACAAATAAGACAAAGCAATGACATTATATCATTGATTATCAGGCCCATAATCAAAGAGAGTCTCTTTGAAACAGTCAGTTATGAAAATAAACAGAAACAAAACAAAACAAAATGAACAAACAAAAAACAACCACACAAAATGCCAATACAAAAACCCCACAAACATCCAAAATGAAGAGTTGTGCTGCCCAGTGCCAACATATACATCTACAAAACACCCCCACACTTCCTTAGTTAGGGTTTCCATTACTGTGAAGAGACACGTGACTAAGGAAAATATTATACAGACAACATTCAACTGGGGTTGGCTTACAGGTTCAGAGGTTCAGACAATTATCATCAAGGTAGAAACATGGCAGCATCCAGGCAGGCGTGGCCCTGGAAGAGCTGAGAGTTCTATATCTTGTTCTGAAGACAAACAGAAGACTAGATCCCACATGGTTAGGAGGATGGTCTCCAAGCTCATCCCCATAGTGCCACACTCCCTCTAACAAAGCCATACCTATTCCCACAAGGCAACACCTTCTAATACAGCCAATCCTTAGGCCCAACACATTCCAACCACCACACATACCTAAGCCTTAAGAAAAATTGCACAGACTTGGGTAGAAAGATTGTAAGATCCAGAAGATCAGGGAAATTTTTGTGAGATTGTGTTTCCTAGTAATATCAAAAACTATATCAAAAGCCATATCAAAAGCTATAAGGTCTCACCAGCATGACAATCCAAAGGAGTCTTGAACAGGGATGACTCCAAGGACATGCCAAAGTAGATGAGGCAAAGACCACAAAGCTTCAGGTATTTGCAGAAATTTCAAACCATGGAGGAGGGCTTGGAAGCAGAGAGGTGGTCTTCCCTGAAGAAGGGGGTAACAAATGGTTTTTCAGTATAAATCAGCTGAGAAGATTATATTTATGAATATACATGTAGTTACACATACATATATGTTTCCCATATTAATTAGTGATAAAAGAAGCCATGAATATTTAGGAGTGCTGAGAGGGCTACATGCGAGAGACTGGATGGAAAGAAGAAAAGGTGGAAATATAATTATAATCTGGAAAACTAAAATATTGAAAATAAGAATCCTTTCAAATACCATTCAATTCCTCATCTTATCACTCTATGTGATACACTAGCTCTTTGCTGGTATGTTATTCATTAAGAAAATGGAATGTCACCTACTGAGAGATATAATGGAATATGTTCTATAGAATTCATTTTATTTATTCCATTTTAAAATTATTTTCTCATCTGTTTTCTTTGCAGGATGACCTAAAGCAACTTCCCTACTCTATGTTTTTCCTTTCAAAAGCATGTAGCGCACTCGTTAGCTATGAGGAAAAAGAAAGAACTATCCCTCCATAAGAAGAATTCTGTAATTCCTGCTAAGATCAATAAAAGTAAGATAAATAGAGAAGAAGTGATTAAAATCTTATTTCAACTAAATGTAAGGTGACTTCCAGAGATCCTGAATCCTGAATGAGGTCCTGTAGCAGCAGGAAAGGACTGCTAAAAAAGTCTTGTCTTTCTTACCAGTTTCACAACTTAATGTGGATCATGGACTTTAAGACATAATTGGACTCTATGATGTTATTTGTAAAAGGGGCTGAAGCAATGTGTCATGGTACCCATACTGGTGAGGATTTCTTTTCCATAGTGATCCCTCACACCACAGGAAACATAAGAAAAAAATCATTAAATTAGTCTACCACAATTTTGCTCTAAAACACAATGAGGGAAGTAGAAGACAGTCAAAATATGTGAGGAAATAAATATCTCTGAGCACTATGCCTGATCAGAAATTCACACCAAGACCAAATTAGAAATATACATAACTAAAAAGAAAAGAACTTGATTAGCAGATCAACAGCAGACACAGCATCTCTCCAAGGAAGACCCACACATCACTGACAGGTTCAGGAAGCACAGTTCACCTCGTTAATCACCAGAGCTATGCAAATCAGACTCATTTTATCTCTTAACCAGGAGACACCTATTATCAAAAAGACAAGAGATAATCAGTGCTCACAGGGAAGTAGAGAAAACGGGGACCTTGCCCCATTGCTGACAAGCATGTTAATTAGAAGAGCCACTGTGGAGAACAGCTTGGAGTTTTTTTCAGAAATTAAAAAGGAACTATAATTCCAGTCACTAGGTATATATAAAAAGAAATGAGCTAAATATATTGAAGAGACATCTACACTCTCAAGTTCAGTTCCACACTACACATTATGGCCACAAACAGTGTAATCTCAGTGTGCTTAAACTGATGATTGGAGAAACATATTACTGTATATATAATTTGGCACATTGAGCCATTAAAATTGAAAACCTGTCATTTTATGGATCATGGACTGAACTGTAGATAACTATAGGAGTAAAATCACTCAGGCACAGAAAGACTTCTAGCATGTGATCTCAAATACAAACAGAATCTTAAAAAGATCATTACCTACAAGTTGAGGATAGTGTGGTGACTACCAGAAACTGCAGAGGGTTGTAGAAAGAATGGCCTATCAGTGTCATCTGTGGCTAGACAGAAATGGTCAGATCTGTTATGATTCTGCAAAGTCTGGTGCTATTTTATTATAAATAGCAATAATGCCCTCCAAATATCAAGAAACTAGAAAGAAAACTTTCTCTACCATAAAGAAATGATAAACATTTGTGGAATTGATATGTGCAATCTGGCTTAAACATTATAAATGTATATGTGTCTCAAGACACCACATACATGTGTATAGTGTTGGTTTGTGTACCAAGAGAAGTAAATACAAATTGAGATAAATATCCTATTCATAAATTTATTTTTACTTCCTTTGGAACCAATGGGTATAGTAAGCGCTCTACCACTGGAAGGATTTTAAGCCAGAGACAAGGCCTTATTGCCTTCCTACATTATAAAATTACAACATAATAACATTACTACACTGGCCTCCAATTCATAGTCTTCTTGTCTCAGTCTCATGAGTGTAGGAATTACAAATGTGTGACATCATGTTTAAGTATGCCATTTATTTACAATATAACATCAACTCTGTATATTAATTGTGGCAAATGAATCATATTAAATTAAAGTACTGATAATTATTGCAAACTGGAACTCAAGGACAATTACATGAGAACTAGCAGTTGCACCTGCAACTTTTCCATTGATCTAAAATTGTCCTAAAATTTAAAAACAAAGATCTTCACAAACACCACATTTGACAGAGAGCTGTGATCCAAGATATAGATTGAACTCAAGAAACCACCAAGAAACACAAACACACTAAATAATCAAATTTGAAAAGATGGGGAACAGATCTAATCAGAGAGTGCTCAATAGAAGAATCTCAAATTACTGAGAAGCACTAAGCAACATCCTTAGTCATCACAGAAGTGCAGATCAAATGGACAAAGCTATAGCACTCTTGAACATATGCCCAAAGGATATTCAACCATACCCAAGGACATTTCCTCAACTGTGTTTGTAGCAGTTTTATTCATAATGGCCAGAAACTGGAAATTACCTAGATAAATCTCAACCAAAGAATGAATGAAGAAAATGTGGTACATTTACACAGTGGAGTAGTAGCCAGCTGTTAAAAAACACTATCATAACATTTGCAGGCAAATAGATGTAACTATACAAGATCATCCTGAGTGTGAGAACCTAGACCCAGGAAGCAAAATAAGATTATGTATTCACTTATACATGGATATTAGCCATGAGGTAAAGGATGACCATGCTACAATCCAAAGGCCTAAAGAATCTAAGTAACAAGGAGGGCTCAAGGTGAGACATATGAATGCCACTGTGAACAGGAAATAGAGTAGACATCATGGGTGGGTGAGGGATAGAGGCTAGGATGGGAGCAGGGTGGGATGTGATCAGGGCAGATCAAGTAAGGGGAGAATGGGGAAGAGAATACTGAAAGAAACAATTAGAATGAGGGCATGTGTGGGAGGAGCTAGAAGCTTAGGGCAATGGAAAGTCTCAGGTAACTATGAGGGTCACCGTAGCTAAGACTCCTAGCAATGGATAATATGGAGTCTGGAACAGTCATTACCTGTAACCACGAAAAACTTCCAGTGGAGAGAACGGGACACTAACCCAGTCATAAAATTCTTGCTACAATTTGTCCTCCCACCAAGATGTGCTGAGATAAATGTGGCACAGAAATTATGGAAGTGGTCAACCAGTGACTAGATCAGTTTGAGACCCACGCCATGAGAAGTCCAGGTTGAGACCCACCCATGAAACTAGGTGCCAGAGCCTGGATAGCCCAAAGACCTAGGATAACCAAATACCAGTGGCAAAAAGAAAGCAAAATGCTGCTTAATGATATTTTGCTATACTTATAGATTGGTACCTAGCCCAGTTGTCATCAGAGAGGCTTCACCCAACAACTGACACTAGATGGAGCTTAGGGAATCCTGGGGAAGAGGGGGAAGGAAGGAAATTTAGGAGCCAGAGAGGCCAAGGACACTATAAGAAAACCCTATGAACTAACCAGTACCCCTGAGCTCTTGACTCTAGCTGCATATGTATCAAAAGATGGCCTAGTCGGCCATCACTGGAAAGAGAGGCCCATTGGACACGCAGACTTTGTGTGCCCCGGTACAGGGGAACGCCAGGGCCAAAGGGGGGGAGTGGGTGGGTAGGGGAGTGGGGGTGGGTGGGTAAGGGGGACTTTTGGTATAGCATTGGAAATGTAAATGAGCTAAATACCTAATAAAAAATGGAAAAAAAAAAATAAAAGGTACTGATCAAGCGTTAGACAGGTTAAAAAATTAAAAAAAAAAAAGAAAACCCCAGAATCAACTAACCTGGCCTCATGAGCATTCATAGATACTGAACCAGCAACCAAGGAGCCTACATAGGACTGACCTAACTCTTCTGCACAGATGTATAGGTTGGTCATTGTGGGACTTCTAACAGTTGGGGCAGGTGCTGTCTCTAACTCTGTTGCCTGCTTTTATGATCCTTGCCTTCTACTGGATTGCCTCATCCAGCCTTAATAGAAGTGCTTAGTCTTACTGTAACTTGATGAGCTATGATGCTGTGGCTAGTTGATACCCATGGAATGCATGCCCTTTTGTGAAGAGAAACAGAGGAGTAGTGGAAGAGGACTGGGCAGAGGGGAGGGAAACCCTGGTTGAGATGCAAATAAATAAATATATAAATGAATAAATAAACAAATGTCTCTTCTAAAATGACTAAAACATACTCAGCACTTCCAGTATATTATTATAGCTTACATTAACATAAAAGCCAATGCAAAAATAGTGATTTATATGACTAATAGTTTATCACAACTTCATGTGTAACTTTGCCTCACATTCAGCATCACAGGGGCTTGCTTTGGGAAACTGATAAACTGTGACTCATTCACAGCTTGATGTAACACTCAGAAATCTCTCCATATGAGCTACTGACAAATTCACACACACAAACTGGAAGTCCAAATGCTTATTTAGAAAACAATATTATATTTCAAAAGATAGCTGATATCTTACTATCTGGGGGAGGAAGTCTTATCCAGACCTCTGCTGGTCCAATTCTCAGAAGAAGAAAAATAGAAGATAGGAGGAAGGGTCAGGTGGGGTGCGGGGGAAGGGGGAGGCAAAGAGGGAAAGAAGGAAGGGTGGAAGGAAGGAAGGAAGGAAGGAAGGAAGGAAGGAAGGAAGGAAGAATAAAGAAAGAAGGGAGGAACAGAGAAAAAAGAAGAGAATCAATTATTAGCTGATGGTGTATAATGGCATGGAGAGAATTTCCAATTAATACAGGTGAAAATGAAAATCAGGAATATGTTTCTAAAATGTAAGGTTCTCAAAGAATGTTGTAATCTATTTGCACAGTGAAGAGTCAGTGCGCAATGAGGTATCTTGATTAGAACCGCTGGAATACAATTACACAGCAGAACTGAAAGCTAAGCAGAAAGGAAAGTTCAAATAAAGCCAAGAATTGCAAACTTCAGTAAGAAATTGATGAGCCAGAGGATGGCTATAACCAGAAACAGAGCAGAAAGGCTGTTCATCAAAAGAGGAAATATCTCAATTTGGCTTCCTACATAAACTCAATTTTTCCTGAGTAATAATTAGAGTTGCTTCTAACATACTCTATCATTTGTTGATTTTCAAATCATCAGAAAATTAATGTAATCATTTGAAAATGAACATCATAATTAAGTTATAAAATACTTTAAAATGCCTTGTTAATTGTGCTTGGAAGCACATATATTTAATCAGTATCAAACAACATAAGCAATAAAAATGAAAACTGGCCAGTGAAAAAGAAAGTGTGTGTTTAAAGTGTTTAAAAATCAAGAACATTTTAACATGGATAAACTCATATATAGCTCATTGTATCTCATTAAGGGAATCTAAATATAACTGTGATTATTATTATTATTATTATTATTATTAAAGTGAAACTCTTAAAATACAGGTGCCAAAAGATTAATCATTATCAACTTGTTTTCTTAGTAAATAAATTATGTTAAAAGACAAACATCAAAAACGATTGATTAAAGCTTTTCAAAAATATTTTTTATTAAAATGTAATGAGTTGGTAGGGAAGCATGCATTGGGCAGGTAGGAAAGTTGAAAGCAATGGGTGGGGTTATAGTAGTAAGATTAATTATATTACATTTTCAAAACAAATAATTAAAAAATAAGTAAAGGGAAAGATAATTTGTGAGAACATTAATGGCAAATCACAAATAAATTCTTTTCAGGGAGAAATCCCAATGTGGCAAACACATTTGTGTAATTATCTAAATGGTGTTATATGGCTAAGAAAGTATCCACAACAAAGGATATTTATTAGATATTATATGTCATTTCATACTCAAGACAATAATTATTTTTCTATTACTATAAAAATATTTTACCTCTCCTTATCTCCTGACATCTGAAGTAACATTGGAATTCTATTCTTCTAAGACACAGAACCTTTACCTATCAATGGAGGAGAGAGTGAAGAAAGACTGTATGTTGAATTCTGTAGGGCAGATTATAATCAAGATCCACTTGGAAAAAATCTGTTGGATTTAATGTAAATTTATTTAATTCTAATGCATTAGGGATTTTTATATCTTTTTATATATTAACTTTAAATTTTTTATTATGTATGATAAAGTTAGTCATTCTTTAATTATTTAAAGCTACATATTTGCATGTAAACTGCTTTGGCTGCAAAGATTAAGATGCTGTTTTGGAAATTATGAACATATAATTCGTTATGTTTCTCATGTTGCCCTAGGATTATTGATCATTTCTTATTTTTTCTAGATTTCATAACATAGTTTTTCTATATGTCTTTTGTTTTTAACTCTAGTGTGTTTTAAAGAATTGAGCATTTCATTGTTTTGAAGCTTAAGAGGCTTGCTTTATGTCCTGGGGTGTAGGCAGTTCTTGCCACATCGTTCCTATTTACAAAACAGATCTAAAGTCTATGCTCTTCTTATCATCTTCACTGGCTTTAAGAATGTTTTCAGTTTTCTTTTTCTACCAACTCCTAAGAAGAAAGTAAGACTACATTCCTCTACTATGAAGACAGATTTTTCTATCTTTTTATATTTATTTTTATTGGATAGTTTGTTTATTTACATTTCAAATGTTATCCCCTTTCCTGGTTTCTTCTCTGGAATTCCCCTATCTCATCCCCCTCCCCCTGTTTCTATGAGGGTGCTCCCCCATCCACCCACCCACTCCTGCCTCCCCACTCTGGCATTCCCTTACCCAGGGCATTGAACCCTCACTGGACCAAGGGCTTCTCCTCTCATTGATGCCTGACAAGACTATCCTCTGCTACATATTCGGCTGGAGTCATGGGTCCCTACATGTGTACTCTTTGGTTGGTGGTTTAGTCCCTGGAGCTCTGGGGGGGGGGGGGGGGCTGGCTGGTTGATATTGTTCTTCATATGGGGTTAGGGTTGCAAACCCCTTCAGCTCCTTCAGTTCTTTCTCTAACTCCTCCATTTTTCTTACAAAAATGCAGTGCTTACTACATTTTAGGAACTTCTTTAGTTTCTGAGAAACTTAAACTTACTTCACATTTAGTTAGTGTGTGTGTGTTTCCTGTGTTTGTGTGAAACCCAACCAACTCTGTTTTTTGAGAAGAAGCTCCATTTTGTGTGAGGCCTGACCAGAAGCTAAACTCCAAACCCAGAATGAAAACCTCAAAGTCCACTTTAGCAAACATCCTATGACAATACCCACCTGCCCTGCACACACACACTTAGCAACAGCCGGTCAGGCTACAACAGCAGGGTCAAGGTACATAGAGATAATCTAAGATATCCTGCAGAAAACAGATAACCTAGCCATCCTGTTTGTCAGGTGGGTTTGGCCCCGTGTTTGGTTCCTGCAGATTATGCCAGAAATCCAGTTTTTAAAATATTAACTTGCTGCCCACTTGGAAATCCTCCAAGCTTGCTGTAACTACAATAAATACCCTGCACCCCTAGACAGAAGTCTTTCACTTGTGACCCGCTGAGACAAAGAAATTAAGAATGCTTGCTCTCGAGCTCCTAATAAAACCTTTGTGTGTTTGCATTGGAATTGGCTACTCGGTGATCCTTGGGGTCCCAGGGACTTGGACACAATGTGTGTGTGTGTGTGTGTGTGTGTGTGTGTGTGTGTGTGTGTGTGTGTGTGTGTGTGTTTGCTGTGGGGGGAGGGATGCAGGAGAGGGGAGGCATGCGCATGCCCGCATTCTTGCATGTGAACATTGCTTCCTGCCTGCCTGCACCCCTGCCTATGGGTTGAAGGCAGAAGGTATCTTTCAGAAGTCATATCTTTCCATCCCATATGAGGATCCCAGGAACTGAACTACTAAGGCTTTCCAGCAAGCACCTTTACCTGCTCCACCATCTCTTTGACCCAGAGTTAATGTTTAATTAAAATTAAACATTTTAAATCTCTGATTTACATTGTTTTTGATGATGTTTTCTTTCTTTTACATATACATACACATTTGTCTATCTTTAACACTAGTAAAGGTATGTCAGTATTTATTAGGCATGTACTGCATTCAATTTCCTAATATACTTTTTACTAACATGTCTCTTCACCATGTTTCTTTCTTTGATTTGATTGGAGGTATCCCCTTTGAGACCACTTTCAATCTGCCTTAGGAAAACTCCTTCAATATTTACATTACAGAGGGTCTATCATGTTGATTTTGTTGTTGTTGTTGTTGTTGTTTGAAGGGGGGTATTGCTGTCTACAATTGTTTTTAAGCCTCCTGTATCTTATATTTTCTCTCTTATCAGGCCTTTAAACCACTATCTGTCGACATTTGTCCCTATAGGAGAAATGAGTTGTTAGGATAATCTTTCCATCTTTGCAGGCAGTCTGTCTTCATCTTCGGATGCTTTTGAAAGCAAAGCTGTCTTCTTCATCTCCATTTCAATCTCATCCCTTAGACAAAGCCTCCTCTTCTCTCATCCTGATAGTAATGCTTAGGCTTCCAAGAGCATATGCTCTCTCCATCCAGTTATTTATGGGATGTTGAAAGTTATTGGTCATCTCTAGATGCTTTTCTCCCTACCTCTCCTCAAGGTGTATTAATGCAGCAGTTATCATTACTTTTCATTTCCATTCTGTTTATTTTGACTTTTATCGTTAGAATCACTGATGCTGTCCAGATAAACCTAGTCTTTTATTAGCATCACTCAATGACAATCACATTCAAATATCTTATTGTTCCTTTTATCATTTCACACTTATTATTCAGCTTAGAGAACACATCTTGCTTTTGATAGATTTTGAATGTGTCTTTATTTGAATATTTTCATATGACTCTATCCCCTGTGGAAATTTCAGTGTCTGATATTTTGTGGGTCTTACTCTATTCCCTAGTTTATTTTGGAGCCCTCAGCAATGTTGTACATTTTCTCCTGTGTTTTGTGATTTGTGGATATGGTTTTGTGCTCCCTGAGCTGTTCTATGGCAATTCTCTGAGCCCTGGTTTGAAATTGAGTTTCTTCAGAGACTGTTAGTTTTTGTCTCTATTAGGAATGGGGAGGGATTGTTTCATCCACTTTAAATCTTATTTGGACTTTCAGGTGTTTTAAGTCCACCATGTTTTATAAGTTTGTGCTGTGGCCTGAAATGCCATCTCTTTTATGTGCTTTTAAGGATTTTCATTCTCCGTAGTTAGGGACAATATTTCTTACAGATTATCCAATAAGGGCAAGGGGCCTTGCTCTCCATTTTCCTACTGTATGATCATGTTCTGTTGGGATATTTTCTATACTGAAACCAAAGAACTTTATTTTTGTTATTCATTTTTCTACAGAACAACAAGAAATGAGTTCACTGTAGGAATGAGAAATTTCATTTACTATTGGACATGCAAGCAAAAGTCAACACTGGACTCTCACACACTAAAAGGAAATATATCTTTTCAAAACACATTTTTACAAAAAATGTTTCATCCACATTTTAATAAAAGAGGCTTGATACACACACACACACACACACACACACTATTTGAGGAAACTTCATGGTAGACTTATTAGGTCTCTGTTTAGAAGCTATTTTTAGTTGATATGAGTTTTGCTTGTTGATGCTTCATTTGACCTTTCCTAGATCCATTACAATATTGACAAGTACTGTTAAGCTATCAATTCTTTTTCTTTAAGTAATTAAAAGAAAAATAGTAAAAGTTAGCTATTATGCAAAGTTAGATTATGCTTAAAGTAGTATTTAAACCCAGTGATACACCCACCACATACACACACACACACATTGAATTAACATTCATTATTTGTCATAATTGCTTCAAACTATGCAACTAAAGTTAAATGATTAATACAGAGATATGATATAACTTCATTGAATGCTGAAGTGCTAAAAGAAATTATAATTTATTCTTTATCATGTACCAACAGATCTCAGTGATCACATAGAAATGTTCGATGAAGCCAGGGAGTTCATTTTTGTACTTATATTAAAATTGTATATAAAACAATAAAGAATTCAGAAAGTTGTATATTCTAAGTGTAACAGAAAAGAGGCAATATTGGCATGAGAAAGCATATTCCATTACTAGATGACCTTGAACAAAAACAGAGCTGGAAGGAAGCCCCCTCCTTTCTGAAAAAGAAGTTAAATTCATCGTATCTATAAATGCACAGAGACTCTTCAGTTTCTGATAACCTAGATTAATTTTCTCTATTTTAGAACTCAACAAAAGAGCACACATCGCTAAGAGCAAAAATGAAGACATGCCATTTTCATCTCTTCAGAAAATATCCTAAATGCTGTATCCTACATCAGTTAGATTTAGGATAGCCATTATCATCTGATCAACTTTCAGTCCAAATATTTATTGTAAAAAAAACAGTATTATTCAATGTCAGTGATATGCATGTTATTCCATGTCTGTGTTAATTACATGGGAGTTGCTATGAGGTATTATTTGACATAAACAGTTATGAGTGAAAAGACTTGTTCTAGCTCAGTGCTTCAGTTTTCAGTCCCTCATGATCAATAGTGTGTGGTAGAGGAGAGTGTAGGACTTGTATGATTTGGTATCCTAGTGGATCAGGTGAGAGTGGTCATTCTGGAACTCTTGACCCAAGGAAGCAACCACAACCCTGTTGAAGGGAAGCCTGTGGCTAGCTACGCCCTCTGTAGCACCCTCCTAGATGCCTCCTTCCTCCAGCATGTCTGCAATTCACTCATAGCACCACTTACAATGGTGCCCCTGTGTTATGAATCTGTCCCAGGATGAGCCACTCATTAGATGTTAGTACTCGGGGTCTAATTGTCTCTGAAATGTCATCATAGACATACCCCAAAATTGTATGTATCCTAAGAGTTGTTTACCTTCATAACTAACCATCATAGCATTGCAATTATGAATGTAGGAATTGTAGATCAGTGAATGAAATGTACAGTTTGAGGTAAATATTATTTTTCTTAAGCAATCGTGTACTTTTTATTGAAGCCATAATCTTATGAAGCAGAAATCTCCATCGATGCTTTTAGTAGCTAATGTGCGTAACTATCAAAAAGTTTTGTCTTCTATGGCCCACAACCTGGTGTTTTATTTAAAATGGTACTTAAAAAGTATGATATTTAAGAGAATGAAATAACATGTTTATTTAAAATTCGTTCATATTTTTAATAAAAATTATTTCATCCAAAATTATCCTTTGTGTGTGGACAAAAGTTCCTAATTCTTCAGCATTGTCTGACTAAGACAATTCAGTTTCGGATACTACTCATGTACCTGGACAACGCACTGACTAGTATTTCTTGAGGGCCTCGAGGCAGCCCCAGATCTCAGAGGACCTAAGAAACAGAATTCATAGTTCACAAGTCAGATGTAGGTCTGAACTCATGGAATGACCACTTGGGTTCTCTGTTTTCCCAGACCTGAATGGTGGGACCATCCTCTCCAGTCCCTGTAGTCTGATCTGAGCATTCTGCCTCTTCTCTCAGCGTTAGCTACTTGCTGACTGGCACTGTGCTCTTGTCTCCCCAATTGACTCCACCTCATATAACACACTTCTTCTCTACCTGTCACTGCTCTACCACCTTGGAAAAGCTACAGAGTTATCTCAGAGCTGACCAGTAGCAACATATGAGACCTTGCATAGTTTCCCTTCAACAGGGTTGTGGTGGCTTCCTTGGGACAAGAGTTCCAGAATGACCACTCTCACCTGACCCACTAGGATACCATATCATACATGATTCCCTGGAAGGCCATTTACTTCCAGTAACCAGCAGTATTCATTGAAGGTTAATGTAATTTAAACTGTGAATTTACGTTCTGAATTATTTGTTAAATAGCTGTAGCATTATTTTTATCTAATGAATGTGAATTTTAATCCAATATAACTTTTGGTTTTATAACTACAGACAAATATATGGTAAAATATACTAGCTATAAAAGTATTATCAGCTAGTCACCATATACTAGCTATAAAAGTATTATCAGTCAGGCATCATCCATTCAGAGTGAATAGAAATCTTTTGAATATTTCACCAGGAAAAAAAATACAAAATAAATGAAATAAACAGATGAGATGCTAAGGCAGTTTGGTTACCAGCCACAGTATGAAACAGGACCAACCCAGGGCAGAAGTGAAGAAGCCGCTACAGGGCTCCCAGACTTCAGGTGGAAACATAGATGAGATTCTCTTTCTAAACTACACCCTAAAGCAGAAAATTCAAAGCTCCAGAGATGGAGGCTCCTGTCACCCCATCTCTCCACACAGCCTGCCACTGTATTCTTTTTTTTTTTTTTAAGATTTTTAAAGAGCAGTTTATAACATTCAATTTTACATTCTAATACTTTAAATGCAATTTTTCTATAACACACAGCATCAAAATTGTATAAAAAGGCACATTTTGTGCCATCATTCAATTAGGCAAGCCCTTGTTCTAAGTGTTGATTGTGCCACTGTATTCTTAACAGAGTAGAGTTCCCTGAATGAGCACGGTTGTGTAAGGGCAGGCAAAGGTTATATTTTGGCACACGGAGAAAACAGAGAAATAACCCACAATGCAGCAACGTTAAAAAAGCTCCGTGATAAAGGAGTCTGTGTGGTGTGCAGATCCTCCTGGAGTCGAACTCTCTGTGAGCCCCCTAAACTTATACTGTATAATTACTTGGCCCACTTGTGTTCCATTTTCTCTAAGTGTGGTTGCCATAACAAATTAATTTAATTAGAAAAATAAGTACATTTATTAAAATCTTTCTTATATTAACTTGAAGGCAAAAATCAAATGTCACTCAAAATCCAGGTAAATCCTCTGTCAAACAAAAATGAAACCAACTTATGTTGGGATACTAAAGATAGCCATTTTGCTTGAGGTAGTCTTACGTTAAAATACCCTAGAGTTTTATTGATAATTATATTCTTATGCCTTCATAAAGATAGACTAAAGCAGTCACTACATTTTTTTCATCGTATTATCTACATGTATTCTCTTAATACTATAAGAAAAAACTTTCTAAATAACACTAGCATTTGTAGTCACTGAAATCTGTCATACTGCAATGTGCTTAGAATGTTCAACTTCTCAATGTTGTAGAGTTTGTCCATTAATTCTGTTTTAGTTCGTCTATGTATTAGACTGTACTGTAATTCTCTGAGTTCTTCTTGAACTAAATGTGCTGTTATTCTCTGTGTTCTTCCTGAACTAAGGAGACCATCAAGGTGTAATATGAATATCTACAGAAATTTGTCTCTTATTTCCTAACAAGGAAACTTTGAATATTTATATGAGTCCTCTGTGAAAACAGCCTCATTATTGTAATATGGGGAAAACAGCAGCAACAGAAACAATTGTTTTCTGATACGACAGGTCTGAGGAATCCATGACCTCATCAACCCATATGGTGTGAGAGAGAGTTGTACAAGACTGAGCAAGGCAAAGCCACACCATGGATGGGAAGGGGCACAAAAAGCCCCACGCTTAGCTGAGGAAGTATTGTCAATAGTTGGCTACTGTAGAAGGAAGAATCAGTTTTCCTCAGGATTGTGGCCCCTTAAAGGCCGTCACTGGTCTAGCAGATGGCCCCACACCAGTATACATACTCATAGCAACCAGTGGTTATTTTAGGAAAGTCCTTGAAATTGAAAGAGAAAATTGGTGTAGGTGATAGGGTAAGAATTAGAGAGAGAAGAATGGGAGTGAACTTGTTTAAAACACATTATATGCATGTGTGCAATTCTCAAACGTTAAATTTCACTTTAAATCTTTTAATAGAAACCCAAGAATTCCTGTTAGGAATGCATGCAAAGAAGGTTACCAAATTGTTGTAAAAAAATATGAGATTATTTATTTGATAAAACAAGACAAAAAGTAAGGCTGAGATTCAAAAGGGTAGCTTTCTGCATTATCAGATAAGTAAAAATGAGACTTTGGGGGATAAGACCCTACTGCTGATGACATCATACACTTGAGCCATAGGGCATGGAAAAAGCAAAACAAAACAAATGGTTACTGTTGTAGGAGGCTCTTCCCTCCTGGCTAGTTCCATAACATAGGCAGTTTCTATGAATTCTACTGGGGAGGAAAGCAGCTAACAGTCTTACCCAGGTGTGTAAGCTATAATAACAAGTAGCCTAGCAGGAATTGACCAGAGGTGCAATAGTGTACAAATACTTTCAGAGGAGGCCATAATTACCTATTTGAATATAAGGCCAGCATCCCAGGATGAAGGGCATGCCTACTATTGGTAACTGGGACAAAAACTGTGGCTGCCTATGTCATAGGAGAAAAGCAGCTGCTACTATTATTCTGCTAAATAAACATATTATTAAACTTCCCCTGGAGTTCTTATCCTTAGATCTGTAGTTTAAGTACATCTTTTACCTCTCATGAGAGAAGCATCACTTTGTGTAGATGGTGATTAATACACACAGACCTAGGACTGGTCAACATGCAGAGAGTAAAACAGTGGAATGCTTTCAATGGGAGCATCAGCATATCACCCCTTTTTCAAGGCTCGGGATCATTGTGGGAGAGGTGCCAGCAAGATTATAAGCACCTGCATAGTAGATATATACAATGGGACAGTATTTGCTGGGCAAATAGCTATTGCACACGTAAAATCACCGAGGCCGTAGCTATGTGCTCAAGGCTTGAACAAAATCAAATCAGGTAAAATCTCATAAGAGAGGTAAGAGAGGGGTCTCATTAAGTTCTACTACTGTCTTCAGCATTATTGACAATGAGGACTGATGGCAGAAAAAGAGTCAGTTTTCCTTAGCTATATGATCCTGTAGAGCCAACACATGCTCAGATGGAGGTATGGTCTTATTTACATACCCATCCTATAGAGGCAACACATGCTCAACCGTATGGTCTTACTCACGTACCCATATGGTGAGACAATGTGGGATCAGTGACTTTAAAATTAAAGCACGTGGATTTGAGAAAGAAAATGCTGTGTCATAGGCCAGAAATTAAAGAGAAGAAATTAAGGACAGAATTTGAAATTTAAAATGCTTCATATTGGTGTTTGAAATTCTAAAACATTAAAAAGAATTAAAAGTGTGATTAAATTGAGCTATAGAATATAACATATGGGACATGTGTCATAAAAATGAAAGTATGGTCCAATATCTCCAAGGTAATTGGTACAGTCACTCGTACATAGTTTAAAAATACAAAGTTATGAAAATTTATCCTTAGATGTAGAAACATTTGAAAAAATACAATAGTCTTTCATATTTAAAAATACTTAGTAAATTAGGACCAGAAGGTAATTTTCTCAAATTAATAAAGTATATGTATATTCAACATCTCCTAAAGCCAATATAATACTAAATAGTGAGAAACTCAAAGTCTTCTCAATATAAGAACATCAGATAGGAATCTAGAACACCATGCCCCCTCCTCTCCATCTTGCAGGAAATGCTAGCTAATGCAATAAAAGAAGAAAAGGAATTAAAGGTACTCAAGTTGGGAAAGCAAAAATGAAGCTGGCTTTGTTCACAGGTGGCATGTTTAGTCATCTGTATAGAAAATCTGAAAGACACCAATAAGCTAGAACTAATTGCAGTAATTTGCAATGTACAATGTTTCTATGACAATTATCTATTTTAAATATGTGATGTGAACTCAGAGAAAAACATACCTTATAATCAAGATTAGTGGCTCAAAGTGACATTTTCAGGAAAATATCTTTCATAATAAGTATAAGAAATATTAGAAAAAGTACAAAATTCTAATGATTAAAATCATAGAAAATTCAAATGAGTAGCTATCTATGTTCTTGGTTAGAAATATCCAATTTTGCTAATATGTCAGCTCTTTGCAAGTTAAGCTATGTTTTTAAATGAAATTGCTACAAAAGTAGCAGCAAGTTGTTCTGCCCATACTGAAAAATCGACTCTAAATTTACATAGAAAAGCCCAGATTTGCTTTTACCATACAGAAGACAGACAAACAAACAACATAAAGTTGGAGTATTGACACTAACTTCACACTTGGGGTAAAGAGACAGTGATTAGAACATTTTGGAGTTGGTAAGAGAATGGAGTAGTTTTGACACACAGAGGAAGTCAGAAATATATGTAGGTGATCTAATAATAAAATTGATACAAGGAGCAAACAGCATGTGTTTAAGGTCCTATGTTAGAATAAATGGATGTATTTATGCCAGACATAATTCATCATGGAGCTAATTAAATGTTTATATTAACTAATTAATTATAATTATTAAATGATATTAAATACTTGAATAACAGGCATCCTTAGAAAATTTGAAAATAATGCTATAATATTTGAAAGAGATGACTTTCAGCTAGACTTCATTAAAGCTGAAATTTAGAGTTCTGAAAAACATTTTATGAGCATGGAAAGACAAAACAGGAACTGGGAGAAAACCTGCCCGATAAACTTATGTAAAACACATCAAAGACTTCTAAATTAAGTTTTCCAGGACAGTTTAGTCAGAGAAGTCCTTGCTCACAAGCATGAGAGCCAGAGTTCTGAAATGAGAACCATGTAAGAAAACATTGTGTATCCTGAAATTTGTGATCTGAGAGGTGAGATATGGGTGCCGAGGAAGCTGGCTGGATCCCTAGAGATTTCTGGTCAGCCTGCGTATTGTATCCACACACAAACATTTACCTATATACACACAAATGCATACATGTTCATTTGCACATGCAAATAGAAAATTGTACAATCTTAATAAGTGGACCAATGACTTTAAAAGGCATCTCAACCAAGAAGATGATTCACTGGTGGCAGATAAGTACATAAAGACATTCAACATCATATGCCATCTCAGAATTGGCAATGAACAAGATGATGATGATGATGACAGCATTAATGACATTTGAGAGATCAGATGATGATGGAGAGAGATGTAAGCAGAAAACACACAGCTTTGCAGATGTTAGTGTATGCAAGTTTACACAAGATTGCAGGTTTTGTATAAAATTGAATATACTTTACCCATTCAACTAAGCAATCACTCTGCAAAGTATTTATTAACCTAGAGGAATTTAAACATATGTCTCCACAAATATTTGCATACAAATATGTACAGCAGCTCTAGTCATCACTGCCAAATTTAGAACCAATTAAAATGTGCTCTCATTGGTCAATGGATAAATATAATGATGTTAATGCCAGCAATAAAATACTATTTTCGCTAAAAATATAGATTATCAAGCTGTGAACAGACATGGAAAATTTTAAATGTATATTATTATGTCAAAACCCTCAAAAAGCAATCTGAAAATGTTGCAGACTCTATGATTTTTAAAGAATTATTAAATAAAACAAAATTATGGAATGAGTAAAATTCATTAATTTACCTGAGAATATGATATCTGTGCATGTATAGCCCCAAAGCAGAATTTGAAGCCAGTGCAAATACTGTGCATAAATTAAAGTGACTAAGAGGTATCATTAAATTTTGTCTACACCTCCATCCCTGCATTTCCTGTAGACAGGATAAATTCTGGGTCAAATATTTTGTGGGTTGGTTGGTGTCTCTGTTGCTCCATTGCGGTTCCTGTCTGGCTACAGGAGGTGTCCTCTTCAGGATCCAGATTCCCACTGCTGTGAGTTCCAGCTAAGGTTACCTGCATTGATTCCTGGTAGCTTCTCCCATTCCAAGTCTCTAGCAAAACCTTGACATGCCCCTCACCACCCCAGCCCCCTTACCCTCACCGGCCTCAGATTTCCATTCATTCTCCCTGCCCTCTGCCTATCTCTTTCTCTCTCCACACATGATCTTGAACTCCTCCCCCCCACCATGCCCTTCCCATCTCCCCTCCCACCCAGATCTGTCCCTCTGTCTGCCTCCTATGACTATTTTATTCCCCTTTCTAAGGGAGATTCAAGCATCTTGTTTGGGCCTTCTTGTCGTCTTTAGCTTCTTTGGGTCTGTGGAGTATAGTGTGGGTATCCTGTATTTTATGGTTAATATCCACTTATAAGTGAGTATATACCATGCATGTGCTCTTGATTCTGAGTTGGCTCACTCGGGATGATATTCTCAAGTTCCATACATTTGCCTGAAGACTTTAGGATGTCTTTATTTTTAATAGCTGAATACCATTGTATAGACATGCCACATTTTCTTTATCCAAGCTTCCTTCAGTTGAGGTACATCTAGGTTGTTTTCAGTTTCTGACTATTACAAATAAAACTTGTATAAATAAGAATTAGCAATTGTCCCTGTGGTACAGTGGGGCACACTTTGGATATATTTCCAGGAGTTGTACAGCTAAGTTTTGAGGTACTAGTTCCATGCAGGGACTGAGGGAATGGTCAAGCAATATCTGGTCCAACTCGGGACCCACTCTTTGAGTAAGCACCAATCCCTGACACTATTAATGATACTCCGTTTTGCTTGCATAGAGGAGCCTAGCATAACTGTCCTCTGAAAGGCTTCACCTAGCAACTGACAGTAACAGATGCAGATACCACAGCCAAATAGTTTATGGACCACAGGGACACTTATGGAACAGTTGGATAAAGGACTGAGGGCCCCAAAGGGGATAGGAACTCCACAGAAATACCAAGAGAGTCAACTAACTTGAACCCTTGGGGGTTCTCAGAGACTGAACCACCAACCAAAGAGCATATGGGGGCACGACCTAGCCCCCCTTCTCACCCATATGTAGCAGATGTGTAGCTCATTCTTCATATGCCTCTCTCAAAAATTGAAACTGGGGTATCCTTAAAGATATTGCCTGTCAGTGAAATACATTCCTCTAATTGGGCTGTTTGTCTGGCCTCAGTGGGAAATGATGTGCCTAGCCCTGCAGAGACTTGATATGCCAGGGTGGAGTGATACCTACCGGGACTTCATCCTCTCAAAGGAGAAAGGGAGGAAGGGGAGGGGAGGGACTGTGTGTGTGGGGGGGGGGGGCACTAGTAGGGGAAGCAATTGGGATGGAAAATGAATAAAAATTGTCTATACACACACACACACACACACACACACACACATATATATATATATATCCCCACAAGAATAAGCATAATGTGAACTGTGAATGCTGGGTAAAAAATATCTGTTGGACTAACAAGTTGTCTTAGATAGTCCAGAATCATCTGAAAGCTTGAGAATATTAGTTTCATCCCAGGATCTACACTGTGAGAGATAATGGAATTTCATAAATTATCTACCATCCACCACATGTGTGTCATCACACACAAGGGACAATACACACATACACACATAATAAATCACCAAATTTGAGCAAAATGCCTTCTTAAAGGTTTGTTGGTGTTGGAGTTTTCTCAGTGGTTGTAAATGTGCCATCGTATTAGGGGATGCTGCTAAGGGCAGAAAGTCATAAATATGTGAATCTGGATTTTAATAATAAAACATTGTAATTCCCCACAAAGGAGAGATTTAGTGCCAGTAATTTTATGTGGAATTATTCACATATTAATAATACTCCGTTCAATCTCCACATTACAGTTTGAGTTTAACTCTCTTTTACAGGCTCATGTGTTTGACTACTTGGACCTAGAAAGAGTCACTGCCCTTGGGAGGTAGTGTAATGTAACAGTTTCTTATGAAATTGAAACATTCCCTGGGGTTGCTTTTCTCAGACATTTGGTCACAATTTGAAAACTACAACTTTTAACGTTCCAATCTTTGTCAGAGTACACTGACTGCTTAATATACTGCTAGTAACTTACTGATTAGTTTCTGTTATCTCTATGAATAAAAGTGATTACATCTTCTTTGTAATCTGAACATTGATATCAGACTTGCAAAAACAGGGAGTTGGAGGTAATGTCTAATCAGAGCATTAAAATTTGATTTAGAAAGCTATTAATTACTTATATGTTTCTTAGTCTAAGAAATTATCAAAGGAAATATACCTTGTGGAAATTAGTATTATAGGCCTCACCCAGCATTTAGTGACCCAATACTACATAAAAAGGAAGTGAAAGTTTTCTGAACATGTGGAACAGATTTAACAGAAAAAAAAGGGGAACTATCCATAATGCAAATGAGATTCTCTCATGTAGTGTGAATCACATTACTCTGGGCACATTTTATAAGACACATTAGGCTGTCTTATAAAAACATTATGTACCCTGTAAAACATCTCTAGAAAAAAGGTGCAGAAAGGGTCCTGATTATGGCTTCGAATGGTACCCGTCCTAAATTCTTACAAACGTAGGTTTCCTTACCTAATATTGTAACCTCTTCAATGCCTCTAGGAAAAGTAATAAAACAAGTGGATTTAGGAGAACATTGTCCCCCTAAGTCAGTATCCACGGGAGAGCTTCTTTCTCACTCCAGTCTCAGATGTAGTTTGCTCTTATTTCGTCCTTGTTCTAAAGTTTCATTTAGTTTTGTTTTCCTGCTAAATGTTTTCCTCCTTCCAACTTCATCCACTTGTTTGGTCTTTAGTGTACAAGTTAAAATGGATAGATTTATGACAAGAAAAAAAACATTCGTAAATTCCACCCAAAAATGTGTTAATGCTCCTTATATATTGAACAGAATGCTTTGAAAGACTAATTTAGATAGAAAGAGAATGCTCACATTCATACATCCATGAGTTAAGTGAACTGTTTTGGTACCTGCTCCAGGAGGATTAAGGTAAAGATACTGATTTTTTTTTTTTATGCAAGAAGAGGAAAATTTTTCCAAAACTGTAACAAATGTAAGTTAGTTTGAGAATATAAACAAGACTTTGATCAATGAAAATATGAGAGAAACTCACTAGAGAGCTAAACTTTTGTGTTTTTTGTTTTGTTTTCTTTCTAAATGTGCTTAGCAATTAGTCTTCTGGTGCTACAATGAGATCAGCAAGTGTGATTAGAATTGTGAAATCACTCAGGGAGAGGAAACAGAAGATAAGAAAGATGGAATGACAAGTCAATGATTATAAAAGTAATCAATCGCTCAGAGGAGATTAGATTTCTTCATGGGGAAATGTCATTCTATTCTATAGTCAGACACCTGAAGCCTATGGTCTTCTAATTGCTTGTCAACATGGTATCCCAAGTGCTTCAAAGGTGCCTTCAAGAACTGAAAGATAGAAATAGCCCTTTACCATGAACATAAATTATTTCAGTGTTCAGTTGGTTAAACCAAACTTTACTAAATTGTATAATCAAACACCCACTTTCTGAAGAACAAATTATATTGAGTCAAGTTTGCATCAAAACTAATTTTATTTTAAATCATTATCATCCATTTTATTTTTTGCCTTCTATAACCTAAAAATCATCCATGAATTTGCATTCATTATAATATAAATGTTATATTGACATATTTTCTGTTAGTATGTATATTCAAAATATATTCATACCTTATAACCATACTTTCTAAAGACACCCAAGACACCAGTATAACATGCTTTCTCTTTTGCTTTAGTACATTCCACATATAAGCTAAGAACTATGAAATTTACCAGGATTATTAAAAAAAATGACTTCTTTACAAAAATAAAGTATTGGCATTCATTAACTCAAGCCCAATATATCCCTAAACTCATCAAACCATAAACTTGATTGTAAACACAGTAGTTCAACTTTTTTTCTGTTCATCTTGTACTAATGGACAAATATTCTCTACACAGTTGAAAATAAGACTTCAAAAGTAGGATCAGCTTTTGGAAATGAGGAAGGGTGGGAGGCTCCAGTGAACCTTGGTTTAGGATATCTCAGGCTCTGGCTGCATTTGCCAGGGACAGATGCACACAAAACAGAGTGGAAAGAAGCGCTGGCTTCTCTGTGCATTAGGGTAAATAACCTTTCCTAGTGCTTCTTCTGGAGTTGAGTGAAGAAGCTGAACTTCATTAACAGAATAGAAACACACAGAACAACTAATGACTATGCACTATCCATTTTTCATTTCCCCATGAATGCAAGAAAGCCACATCAGGAAAATGAGCATGAGTTGTGTGTGAGGCGATGAATTCAAGTGCCTACTTAGTACCATGTTGCTAGCTTATAAACATAAAGTTTACGGACAGAGAGCTCAACAATGGCATTGTAATAAATTTTGCCTCTACAACTAGAAGTTGAAGCAAAATATAATTAAGAAATGGTCACTGATTAGAGAAATATATATTATACTGCTTGAAAATAGTTGTACTCAGCTAGCCTTTTCTAGTGAACTCCAGAAAAACCACAGCTATTAATATGCTATTATTAAATATCATTATTAAGTTATTAAACATTAAATTTTTATTATTAAATTAATATAAATTATTAAATATTAAATATGTAATAGAAAATGTCATAGCTCACAGGAAACAGAATAGATATTTGAGTTTTAACAGTTTCTAATAAGAAAGGCTCCATGAACCTTTACTGTTTTCCACTCACACACTAAAGGGCATAATAGTAAAGTGTGTACTCTAGACTCTAAATGGCTGACATAAGAAGGATACACTATACCCACAAGACTTAAAGTGGAATATAGCCTAGATCCAAAAGGTGTGACTGAACAGAGTACTCTAAACTCAAGAGATTCATTCAAGATACAAGATCAAGATGGAATTGTATTTACTTGGAAGAACTCACAAATCAAAATTACAAAATCAAAGCAATCATCCTTATTTTTATTGCCCATGAAAACAAAATAAATGTTAAGATGGTAAAATGAGTTGATGACACTGTATTGTCTTAGGGTTTTACTGCTGTGAACAGAAACTATGACCATAGTAAGTCTTATAATGACAACATTTAATTGGGGCTGGCATAGAGGTTCAGAGGTTCAGTCCTTTATCATCAAGGTGAGAGCATGGCAACATCCAGGCAGGCATGGTGCAGGCAGAGCTGAGAGTTCTACATCTTCATCTGAAGGCTTCTAGGAGAAGACTGGCTTCCAGGCAGCTAGGATGAAGATATTAAGGCCCACACCCATAGTGATACACCTACTCCAACAAGACCACACCTCCAAATAGTGCCACTCCCTTGCCAAACATATACAAATCATCACATGTATTAATTTAAATTTCTATAAGGAAATAAAAATATGAAAACAAATTGAATTAAAAATGTATCAAGAAGAAAAACAGAAAAAGATGGCTTAGGGGCAAGCTTACAATGTAAAACACATGTTTCTTTACTCGGAAGCAGCCTCCTGGGCATGAGAAATCATACAGGTTAACCCATGCTACAGTAATTAACAGTGTGGAAGGGTAAAGACATAGAGGAATTGTAAATTACACAAAACAGGCATACAGGACCATGAGATTTATTTGCTTATTCGTTTGATAAAATAAGGGAAACATATAGAAGTATAACAATTTAAAAAAAAACACATTTATATGTTAATTAGATGTTGTCTTAGTTAAGTTTCCATTGCTGCAATAGAACATCATAACCAAAAGCCAATTGGGAGGAAAGGGTTTTGCTTCATTGTGCAATGATCAGGTCACACGCCATCACTGAGGGAAATCAGGAAAGGAATTTAGGATGAGAACATGCAGGAAGGGACTGATGCAGGGGCATTGGAAGAATGCTGCTTACTTCTGGTTCTTTATGACTTTCTCAGCCTGCTCTCTTATGTGGCCCAGAAGCATCTACCTGGTAGAGGTACCACCTCTAATGGTCTAAGCCCTTCCACATCAATAACCAATTAAGAAAGGGTTCCCTGGACTTGTCTTCTTGTCAATATTATGCAGACATTTTCTTAATTAAAATTTTCTCTTTCCAGATATGTTCAGATTTGTAATATGTAGACAGAAAATAACTAATATAGACATTGTATGGGAAAATTAAATATGGATCATATCCAGACACAAAATAGTAAGAAATTCAAATTTTTAATGTGAAATTAAATATTAAATTTTCTACATGAGAAAAATCAGGGGGATTTTAGGGGGAAGAAAAAAATGAAAGTTTTAATATAGTACACTGACCTATATTTTATTAAAAAATAGGAGAGATAGTATTAATATAGTCTGTGGAGGTTTGAATGGCAAATGTCCCCTAAAGACTTCTGTATTTTAATGTTTTTCCCAGTTGATAGCCATTTTAGGAATTGGTAAACCTTTGATAGAGAAAGAACTTCACTGGATGTGAGCTATGTAGCCGTTGATGCAGAAAAAACCAAACAAAACAAACATGTGTCTTTGTATTTTCAATTGTTAATTCTGGACTGGCAAAGAGCTAAGTGCTGGTCTGATCTTGGTATTGTCATTTATGTGGCCTGACACTAGCTCTACATTTGTCAATACATGTCCTTCTACACCTACTCAAAAACATGAAGGGCAGGCAGCCCACTGTGCCTAAAAGCAATCTAAGAGATGTATCAGATGTTGTCTTGCTGATGATTCGGTGTAATAAAGATTGGTTGTAATAAAGGCCTGATGGCAATACCTGGGGCAGGAAGTGTGAGGGTGGGAATTCTAGTTGGGGGAATTCTAATTAGTTATGCAGAGGGACACAAGAAGAGTCAAAGAGGAGTTGAAAGAGAACAGACACAGACCAGAATGGAGCAGGGACATAAAGATCTAACCATGTGGCAGGTCACAGTGCTAGAATAGTCAGGTTACGTTCAGGTAGTAGCTAGGAGAGAGCCCTAGCAAAACGCCTAATCATTAAACTGTATTAGAAGTCTTAGAGTCATTATTGAACTGCTGGTGATCTCAGAAAGTCAACAGACTCAAACAAAGACAAACACAGAAAAGAATAGCTCTCAACTTAAAGGGGAAAAAAAGTAACCCATGCCTGAGTCATGAGGGAGTGACCATAACCCAAGCACAGAGATCTAGGTAACTAAAACTCTCACGTTGCAACGTGGAGACAGTTGAAGATGAAGATTTATAGCTGTACAGCACAAGATAATGTAATTAACTTTTGAACCTGCAAAATTTCAGGCTCTCCACAGGAGTGAAATTCGAGTCAGTTCACTAGTCTCCTCAGACACAGACTCCTGCCACAAGTCTTTGTTCATAGGTAGACACAGGTTCTCTAGGAAACTTTGTTCACAGTTAGCCAGTCATCACGTGTTGTACACACAGGGACCATGTATCAAAACTGTGAGGTCCCTCATGGCTAACAGGCTTATTCTCAGGATTCAGTGTATATGATGCTGAGTGGGCAGGACAGCAGTCTTTGGGAGAACATAAGAGCTAAAACAAGAAAGAAAAAAGGAAGGAAGGAAGGAAGGAAGGAAGGAAGGAAGGAAGGAAGGAAGGAAGGGAGGGAGGGAGGGAGGGAGGGAGGGAGGGGAGGGGAGGGGAGGGGAGGGGAGGGGAGGGGAGGGGAGGGGAGGGGAGGGGAGGGGAGGGGAGGGGAGGGGAGGGGAGGGGAGGGGAGGAAAATGGAAGAAGAGTGAAGAAAAGAAATGTCCTGTATCATAAAGTGTGGAAAGCCTTCTGGGGCACGGTTTGGCAGGAGTCTGACATTGGCCAAAGACAAGAAAATGGGCTTCAGGCAGGAATCTGACATTGGAAGTAAGCTCAGGCAGGAATCTGACATTAGGGCATAATAAGGAAGTAAGTTTCGGCAAGAATCTAACTTTAGGCTGTAATAGAGAAGTAGGGTAAGGCAGGAATTTTAGTCTTAGGGTGAAACAGAAGAAGTAGGCTTCAGGCAAGATTTTGGGCTTGGACTAGGAAGTGGGCTCAAGTATTTCGGTCATTTATGACAAGCCATTTTAAACAACTGTCATGGGAGTAATCCCAGGACTTGGCTTGCTGCCTTGTTAGTTTCTTATTGTACTGCTTGTCCAAAATACTTGCATGTAATTAAAATGGTATAAAAAGTAGATTGGAAAAAATTAAATTTGCCTTCAGTCTCAGAATTGACTGGGGTCAAGCTGCAGCATTGTCTAATTGTCTCTTTCTCTTCAATCCTCGCTCCTGCGCTGGAGAACCCGTTGACTAACTGAGTGGGCTTGATCAGTATTGATCAGTAAAGCTATTGTCAATCATGATCTGGATCTGAATTAAATTTTATCCTTTGTACCTGACATTATATTTACATGTGGTATAGATTTTTATACTTCAAACCAAGTAATCAATAACATTAGGCACAATACACTAACAATGACAGGTGATACAAAAATAACCACAATTTATGAGAACCATGTAGTTCTCCTGTTTTACAATTATTTGTCCTTGTATTGCTCATATTTGAATGGAAATTTCAAACGAGTTAATGTAGCATTGCCTCTTTCTCTTTTTTATTACAATTGTTTAATTAATTTTTAAACTCTAGCTAATTGTACTAAAGAACATTTCAGATAGTAATAGACATTAAGTTTTAAAGTATAAAACATGGATATTGTTATTAGACAATATTATATTGTATTGATGTCTTTTGTATAATTTGGATAAGAAGGAATTAGGCAAAATCGCTGGTTTTCTCTAACCAGAGTAAATGGAGTTAAAATTTAACTAAAAATCTTTTTGCTTTAACCAAATCATGTTGAATAATTAGAAGACATTCATACAGACATGGAAAAACTTTAATATTTCAAATATTAGTTTAAAAGTAGCCATAACAAAAAGGTATGATCAATGAAAAGACATTATATTTTTATTCTCAATGTTATTAAAACAAAGACAAGTCGTATTTCATTATTTAGAAATATACCAGGTGGAATTTATGTAAGAAACATAAAAAGTAGCAAAAGTTTAGTTATCCAGTTGCTCAACACTGGAGATGAGAAATATCCAGCAATGTCTACCAAGTTTTCTCCCAGATGGCGTAGGAAACTGCATCGCCTGCTGGGGGTGAGTTAAAAGTAATCTGCATACAGTTCAGATCCTTAAGTCAGAATGGGATATTGATGTGATGTCCTTTTTCTTTTAGGTAATGAAATCATATGGTATGTATCTTTTGAAGAAGATCACAGCTAATTTTAAATTTTAGTTGTCATATGTGAAAGACTCTTATAACCTAATGTGTTATTTATGTAATAGACCAAAGTTTATGAACAATTTTAAATATTTCTTCATAGGAACGTGTTTTACAATCATTGAGTAACTGAGTGGGCATACTTTCAGTGGACACCAGTCTCTAACAGGATTTATATACTTTTGGTGATGACTATGTTTAAAAAGCAAAGGCTTTGTTCAATAAGAAAATATATTTAATCATAGGTTTTAAATGACCATTTGGTAAAAGGATATTAGGAAAAAAATCAATATTGAAATTTTTATCTCAGGATATTAAGTACCTTTTAGAATTGTATAACTTTTAAATTAATATAACTTGGTTATAACCACATTTATTTTAAATAATCATTTATAAGCTTTATCTTAAGTAGAGCTTTATCTTAACACACAGTTACTTTAGACTTTACCTTTAGCAAATATAAACCTAAAATTTCTTTTAATTTATTCTTTTATTGAACATCTATTTTAACTTGTGTAGTTTTTGAAGAGCTCGTATTTATCATGCAAAGCCAATTTTATCAGGCTTTTCCTGGACATTGATAACCGCTAATTTACATTTTTATTAAAGTAGGCTGTGTGTTTGTGATTAAAAACAAAAACAAAACAAAACAAAGCGGTTACCTAGGACTTTGTTAAATGCAAAATGTATATACGTTTGCATGTATGTATGTGTGTGTGCATGTATGCATGTGTGCATGAATGTATGTATGTATGTATGTATGTATGTATGTATGTATGTATATGTTTTCCTTTTCTCTTGAAAAGTTGCCATCAGTGTTAGCTTGGGAGTATGTATATTGTGTCAGTATTACACATTCCTTTTGGGATGAATTTTCTCAGCTTTAACATTGAGAACTTATTTTCCCACTGGGTCTCAGGACTACCTTGCATATTCACACAAATATGAGAAAGCTCCAGACCCTTGATATTCCTTGAATGAGATGATGAAGTTCTTTTATCACTTGTAAAACTCCTAAGCTTCAGGCACATGCAGTATTATGTATTTAAGAAGGAATGTCTATTTTCTGGTTCCATTCATTTGCCTGCAAAACTCATGATGTTCTCATTCTTAATAGCTGAGTAGTATTCCATTACGTAAATAAACCATGTATGTATATGTGCATGTGTATATTTTCTATATACATTCTTCTGTCCTGTGACATCTAGGTTGTTTCCAGCTTCTGGTTATTTCAAATAAGGCCACTATGAAAATAGTGGAACACATGCCCTGTGGCATGGTGGAGCATCATTTGCTCATATGCCCAGGAGTGTTATAGCTGGTTGTTCAGGAAGATCTATTAACCTCCAGAGTGTTTTCACCAATTTGAAATCCTCCCTCCCCCAGCAATGGAGGAGTGTTCTCTTTTACCACATCCTCACCAACATGTGCTGTCACCCGAGGTTTTGATCTTAGCCATTCTGATTGGTAAAAGGTGGAATCTCAGGGTCAGGTTCGCTTTGATTTTCATTTTCCTGATCACTAAGGACTTTGAACATTTATTTAAGTGTTTCTCAGCCATGCAATAAAATGATCCTGAGTGAGGTAACTCAGACCCAAAAGGACATGCATGGTATGTACTTACTAATACATAAACATTAGCCAAAAACATGAATACCCAGGATGCAATCTACAGAACTCAAAAAGGTTAACAAGCCAAAGGGCCCAAGTGAGGATGCCTCAATCTCACTTGAGAGGGAGAAGAAAGCAACACAAGGGCAGAGGGAGAGAAGGACCTGAGTGGGAAAGGGGACAGGAAGGGGGAAAGGGGAACATGATCAGGTATGGAGAGAGAACAGGACTGAAGCCATCAATTCACCCAAGGTAATAATTTCAGATGTCCAGATGGCCTAGGCTCTGGGAGTTCATTAAGGCAAATGGATTCCATTCAAGTGATTCCTAAGGTGAAGCATGAATCAATCTCTGAGCTCTGTGTTAGGTGCCATGACTGTTGACAGATAAAATAAATGAAAACAACAAAAATAAAATAAAATAAAACAAAACAAACAAGCAAACAAAAATCAATGGCAACCATCTTTAAGGGAATAAGAGATTTTCCTCTGGACCTGGTTTGATTGACCATAGTGTGGGGAACACACATTAGGTTGCTACAAGTTCCATCTTCCATTGTAGATGCATATTTATGAAGTTTTTGTACTTTTACAAAACAAAGAAATTCATAAGTTCAGGCAATTTTTAAATATATTGCTGGGTACACCAGAGAGACAGGGTTCAATGAGATGGGGCAGGTTCCGGGGGCAGGGAGCCTAAGATATAAACTGATTCCATTCCCAACTCTTGGATTTGTGGGAGTTAATGTCCTTCTAAGTCAGTAGTTTTTAAGAGGTCTCTTATTAAATTTATTATTAAAAAATCATTCTATGTTAATAGATTCTCAATTTTTTTTGTTTATTATCAGGAGATATTTGCTTAGATACAGAATGGGGTCAAGCAGTGACTGATCTGGAAAGCTAAAACTAGACCTCAACATCAAAAGTAATATCTTAACCTGCAAAATCCCAACCCCTCCACAGTACTGAAATTCCAGTCCACCCAGCAGACACAGACTGCTTCAGGAGGCTGTGTTCACAGCCAGACGCAGCTTCTTTTCAGGAATTTTCATTCACATACCCTAGCTCTGATTCTTCCTGTCTGTCTACTCTATGATTGCAGTTGAGGATTTTATCTTCTTGCTCTGGCTGCCATGATTCTCTGACCTTCATGAATTCTCCCTTTGGGACTGTAAGCCCAAGTAAATTCTTGGTTTTATATGTTGCATCTGACCCTGCTGTTTTATCACAGTTACAGGAAAATAAATCATACAGAAATTGGTCCCAAAGGGTGTTGGCTGAAAAACCTGGACATGTTAGTTTTGTTGCTGTTCTGACTTTGGGGGTTTTGTTTTGTTTGATTTTATTTTTGTTGTTGTTGAGTCTAAGACTTTGGAGTTTGGACTTAAAATGCATTGGAATATTATACAAAATTTGGTAGGCCCATAAGGTAGAAGCCCAGGAGACAGTAGCATTGAGAGCAATGACTATAGATGTAACAGAACTTTGGAAGTTTGGTATGGTTCTTCCTCCTAGCCCCATGTTCACAAAATAAGACTCACATTTAAAATATAATTACAAATACCTTGACTATATAGCTAGGCTCTTCTTGGACTACATCATAACATAAAATAACCCATTTATTTTAACCCACATTCAGCCTCTTGACTGGTTACCTGTGCTCAGGTACCGTGCATTCAATATCACATATTCCAGGCCAAATCTACAGTTCCTGGCTCTATCCCAGAATTCTTTCAGCATCCTGGATGACCCACCTTCTATTCTAATCTTTCCTATAGACCACAGGTTTTGTTTGGTTTTTAAAACAGGTGGTGAGTAAATATAATACACAAGATATTCTTTCTACAAGAATTAAAATTAGCGACTGGACTAGAAGGCACTCACATGATATTTTGACAATGTATCTGACTGCCAACTGCTAAGTTCTTAAGACCTTGACTGATAATAAAGTAAAAGATTATTTACTAATTTTTTTGGGAAATTAAATTTCAGCACAGCCTAACATTGATTCTGTTGCTTGTTTATTACTAATTTATTTTATGCATGCTTATGGTAAAAAGCCACAAGTAAAAGAAAAATGTACAGTTTGGATGTAAAGAGAACACTAGAAAGTGCAAAGCTGACTTGGTGCTTAAGGGAGGTTGTAATGGTTAAGAGGATTAGCACAGTTAAGGAGGGGCCTTTTGCTGGAACAATAGGAAGAACACTCTCATGGAAAAAAATTCACTGAGTTAAGCTTCCAACCTGTGAAAAAGATCTCAGAGCTGCAAATGTGATTCAAAGTTGCCAAAGTTGCCAGGTGGTGGTGGCACCAGCCTCTAATTCCAGCAACCTGGAGACAGAGCCAGGAGGATCTCCACAAGTCCAAAACTAGCCTGGTTTACTTTTTTTTTTTTTTTTTTTTTTTTTTTTTTGTATGCCTGTTTTTGTTTTTTTTTTTTTTTTTAAATTAGGTATTTTCCTCGTTTACATTTTCAATGCTATCCCAAAGGTCCCCCATACCCACCCCCCCCAATCCCCTACCCACCCACTGCCCCTTTTTGGCCCTGGTGTTCCCCTGTACTGGGGCATATAAAGTTTGCAAGTCCAATGGGCCTCTCTTTGCAGTGATGACCGACTAGGCCATCTTTTGATACATATGCAGCTAAAGACAAGAGCTCCCGGGTACTGGTTAGTTCATATTGTTGTTCCACCTATAGGGTTGCAGTTCCCCCTTGGGTAATTTCTCTAGCTCCTCCATAAGGGGCCGTGTGACCCATCCAATAGCTGACTGTGATCATCCGCTTCTGTGTTTGCTAGGCCCCGGCATAGTCTCACAAGAGAGAGCTATATCTGGGTCCTTTCAGCAAGGAATTCTACAACAGCCTCCACTGCACAAAGGAAACCTGTTTCAACAAAACAAAACAAAAAAACAACAACAGAAATCAAGCAAAGGTTGATTAATTTTAGCAGTGTTGTTGATAGAACCTAGTGGGGAAACCCCCACTCAATTCCCAATTCGGAATTCACCCAAAAAAACAAAAAACAAAAAACAAAAAACACGAAGGACCATCTCAATGTAATTACACGAGGTAGTTTAATGACAGAGCTCAGGACCAACATGCATTCCACACAGGAGATAATGGATGTCAGCCACGAGGCTGGAAAGCTAGGGGTTTTTATGGGGTAAGGGGCTTAGGGGTGTGGAATTCAGCATAGTGACACACTATTGGGTTATTTAAACATCAGCAGAAAAATTACATGTATGTGCAGGGTGTCAGAGTTCTGTGAGTTGTTGACTCAGTTCAGATAGTCCTGTTATGTCCTTAAATTCCTCTTTATCTTTAAGGTTAAGCTGTTCCCAGGAATGTTTTAACTAAGGGGCATACCCGGGTTTGTTTTTCTTTTTTTCTCAGCCCCAGGCAGCCTCTAGCCTCACAAACGACCAGCAATTTCTGAGTACTCTATATGACTTACAAGTCTTGAAATTTCATCTTTCTTTCATTGTCTACTTGTTATTGATTTTGGGCTGATGATACCAATAAATGCTTCTTAATACAAAGGGATTAAATGATAATCTTATTTCCTGAAGCTGTAATATGAGCACTTGTGGCCTGGGAAAACAAAGATTCAACTTATGCCAAGTCCACAAATTCTTCAACATGGGAGTAGTTTCATAGTAACAGAACAACGGAAGTTATACATCAGGACAATTTAAAAATAGTTTTAAAACCATGCTTTTAATTTAAATAGAAATACATCATCTTCTCCCCTCCATTTTCTCCCTCCAGCTCTTTCTAGCTATCTTTCATTGAACCATTCCAACTCTCAAGTTGATAGCTTCTCCTTACTTATTACACACACACACACACACACACACACACACACACACACATATATATATATATATATATATATATATACTTATTACACATACACACACATATGTTTGCACATGTATGTGTAAACATACATTAATACAAGCTGTGGAGTCTACCTTTGATATTTGAGACTGGATTTCACTGGACTGTTCTTGAGCACAGGAGACCTTAAAGCCTTCTTTCAAAGTGAGACCCCTCCTAATAGTGTTACTCTCTATGGGCCATGCAATCAAATACATGAACCTGTGGGGCCATATCTATTAAAACCACTACATAGTTATTACATTTCTTCCACTTAATTCTTATATCGTGATTCTACTTTAGCTGATATTATGAAGAAGTATGGGAAAATGAGTGCCTATGTACAGTGCTGCTGAGAAGTTATATTGTTATGACAACTTGAGAAAACAATTTGTCATGAGCTATCACACGAAAAACATAAGTCTGTGTCTGAGAAATCACACGTAGCCATCTTGGGAGGTAGTATAATATACCTAAGAAAGCGTTTGTTTAACAATCCAGAACAATATTTAATCATAGAATCAGCAAGCAAAAGCTAAAATGCTAGTAAATTTAAGGCAGTTTGTATAATGCAGACATAATGAGTGAAATACTAAATGGTCACTCTCTGACGATGCATCAGAGGGTATCTTGTCCCCTAAGCTTGAAATAGGAAGTTCCGTACCTTCCACGTCACTGTAATAGGTAGATGTCAAAGGGCTTTTATAAGCAAGGCATTCTACATACATTCCTATACATATTTCAGTGTACATTTTTATATAAAACCAGCATGTTCATTCACCCAGCTTTTTTTTTAAACATACAGATTATATTTCCCTAATGACATGTTAGATTATTACAATAATTTTCAAATGAATCATGAACTGAGAAAGATGATGAACTCATATTTCCATTGAACTCAAAATAGTGTTTGTCAGGAAGCTTTCTTTTTTATTCTATATAATTTTTTTGATAAATGTTTGTTTGTTTGTTTGTTTGTTTGTTTGTTTAATGTATGTGAGCACATTGTTGCTCTCTTAAGAAACACCAGAAGAGGGCACTGAATCCCATTACAGATGGTTTTGAGTCATCATGTGGTTGCCGAACTCAGAATCTCTGGAAAAGCAGTCAGTGTTCTCAATCACTGAGGCATCTACCCAACCCTTTGATAATTTTTTTTTTATTTTATTTTTTGTTATTGGATATTTTCTTTATCTACATTTCAAATGGTATCCAATTTCCTGCTCCACCCCCCTGAAGCCCCCTATTCCATCCTTCTCCTGCTGCTTCTATGAGGGTGTTCCCCCATCTACCCACCCACCCATGCACTGCTGCCTCTCCACCCTCACATTCCCCTATACTGTGGTATCAAGTCTTTACAGGACCAAGGGCCTCTCCTTCCATTGATTCCTGACAAGGCCATCCTCTCCTACATATGAGGCTAGAGCCATGTGTACTCTCCAGTTGGTGGTTTAGTCTCTGGGAGCTCTGGGGGACCTGGTTGGTTGATATTGTTGTTCTTCCTATGGGGTTGTGAACCCATTCTGCTCCTTCAGACCTTTCTCTAACTCCACCAATGGGGACCCTGTGCTCAGTCCAATGGTTGGCTATGAGCATCTGCCTTTATATTTGTCAGGCTTTGGCAGATTCTCTCAGGAGACAGCTATATCAGGCTGCTGTCAACAAGCTTTTCTTGGCATCCAAAATAGTGTCTATGCTTGGTGACTATATATGGGATGGATCCCTAGGTGGGGCAGTCTCTGGATGGACTTGCCTTCAGTCTCTGCTCCACACCTTGTCTTCATATTTCCTCCCGTGGTTATTTTGTTTCCCCTTCTGAGAAAGACTATCCATACTTTGGTCTTCCTTCTTCTTAAGCTTCATGTGGTCTGAGAATTGTATCTTGGGTATTCTGAGCTTTTGGGCTAATATCTACTTATCAGTGAGTGCACACCATGTGTGTCTTTTTGTGATTGGGTTACCTTACTTAGTATATTTTCTAGGTCCATTCATTTGCCTGAAAGTTCAACAAAATCATTGATTTTAATAGCTGAGTAGTAGTACATTGTGTAAATGTACCACATTTTCTGTATCCATTTCTCTGTCAAGGGACATCTGGATTGTTTCCAGGTTCTGGCTATTATAAATAAGTCTGCTATGAACATAGTGGAGCATGTGTCCTTATAATATGTTGGAACATCTTCTTGGTATATGCCCAGGAGAGCTATTGCTGGATCTCCCAGTAGTACAATGTGCAATTTTCTGAGGAACCATCAAACTGATTTCCAGAGTGGTTGTACCAGCTTGCAAAACCACCAGCAATAGAGGAATGTTCCTCTTTCTTACACATCCTCACCAGCATCTGCTGCTACCTAGGTTTTCAATTTTAGCCATTCTAACTGGTGTGAGATAGAATCGCCAGGTTGTTTTGATTTGCATTTCCCTAATGATTAAGGCCATTGCACAATTCTTTAGGTGCTTCTCAGTCATTTGATAGTCCTCAGTTGAGAATTCATTTTTTAGCTCTGTACTCCATTTTTAATAGGGTTATTTTGATTCTCTGCAGTCTAAAATACACCAAAGAATAGAGGGCAGGTATTAATCAAACTTGGGGCTGAAATCAACTTAGTAGAAACAAAAAGAACTATATAAAGCATCAACAAAACCAGGAGCTGGTTCTTTGAGAAAATCAGTAATATAGATAAACACTTAGCCAGACTAACCAGAGGGCATGGAGACTGTATACAAATTAACAAAATCAGTAACAAAAGGAAGATATAACAACAAAAACTGAGGAAATTGTAAAAATCATCAGATTCTACTACAAAAGCCTATACTTAACAAAACTGGAAATATTGGATAAAATGGACAAATCTCTAGACAGATACCAGTTAGTTAATAAAGTTAAATCAGGATCAGATACACCATTTAAACAGACCCATAATCCCTAAAGAAATAGCAGTAGTCATTAACATTCTCCCAACCCAAAAAAGGCCAGGATAAGATGGGTTTAGTCCAGAATTCTACCAGACTTTCAAAGAAGACCTAATACCAAAACTCTTCAAACTATTCCACAAAATAGAAACAGAAGAAACACTACAAAATTTATTTTATAAAACCACAATTACACTTATACCTAAACCACACAAAGATTCAACAAAGAAAGGGAACTTTAGACCAATTTCCTGTGGGGCCATGAAAAGCAGCCTGTTTTGGTTGAGTATGGCTTGCTCCAGAGAAGCAGTAGAAAACTCTACAAGGAACAGTAAGCCATGTTCCCAGAGACAGGTGCCTGACACCACAGAGCCCTCAACTCCATAATTCTGTGACTATCAGTCATGCAGACAAAGCACCAAGCTCCTGGCATTCTGGCTAGACTCCACCCCCACAGTTACCCAACAATAGCCAGGTATGTGCCACTCCATAGTTACCTGGCAACAACAAAGTATCCCAGCCCACTATAAAAGGAGCTGCTTGGCCCCTCCTTGTTCTCTTAAGCTTTCACCTTTCTTACTCTCATCTCTAGTTCTCCTTTTCCCCCTCCCTTTCCCCTTCTCTCCACATGGCTATTGCTGATCTCTCTTTCTTTTATGTTCTCTCTTCCTTTCTGTCTTTCTATAATAAAGCTCTAACACATAGACTGTTTCTGCTCATCAAGGCTGGTCATACTTGAATGATGCAATAGGCTTTCCCCTAAAGAACTGAGACTGAGTACCTCTTATCTCATGCCTCCATGAGTCCCAGAGACCTCAGACTGCCCCTTGTCCAACCCTCTGCAGGCCGTAGCTTCCCAGAGCCAGACACCACCCAAGGCTGCATGGAAAGCATACAGCACTCCTCAGAGTCTGCCCTTCCAGTGCACCGGATTTGGAGCGAGTGGGTTCAGAGCAAACCTCAATCAAACAAAACAGGCTGCCTTTCACAGCCCCACAACGTCCCTTAAAGAAAATCTTGCAAACAGAATCCAAGAACACATCAAAACAACCATTCATCACGATCAAGTAAGCTTCATCCCGATTGCAGGGATGGTTCAATATACATGAATCTATCAAAGAAATACACTATATAAACAAACTCAAAGGGGGAAAAAAAACTATAATCATCTCACTAGATACTTAGAAAGCATTTGACAAAATTTAACACCCCTTCATTGTTAAGCAGCACACATGGAGAAATAAATGGGGTGGGAGAGAACCCACAACCCACCAGAGCTTGAGTGCTTGCGGGGGACTGCTGCTCACTCTCTACGTCACCTGGGCAACCATCTGGCTGTGGGAAGCTATGGAACCCCAGTCCACAGGGATAGAGAGGGAGCAATGTGGGGTCACTGAGACCAGACATGTCAGGTTCTGTTTCAGACATCCCAAATGTCACTGTACGTTGTAAAAGATCTGAGAACAAAGTGAGGGCCCTGGGGGCAGCTCCTTCAGCCTGGGAGCTGAAGGGAGAAGAGGGCAGGGGGAGGAGGGGTGCTGGGTGGTTTCCACATGGGCAAGAGCCCTTGGGCTGGTCCATGGCTGGAGCGCAGGAAGGCCTTCCTGCGAGAGAATAGATGAGGCTCTTTAGGGGAAGGCCATTTCCAACCTTTCAAGCATGGCAGGTCTTGAGCAGAGACCATCTATGGTTTTAGCACTTTAGTATAGAAAGGCAGTGAGAGAGATGGTAGAAAGAGAGAGAGACCAGCCATGGCCACATGAAGAGAGGGGGGAATGGAGGGGGTGGAGGAGAGCTAAAGATGAAAATAAGAAAGGTGAAAGCTTAAGAGAGAGAGGAGGGGCCAAGCATCCCCATTTTATAGTGGGCTGGGCTATCTTGCAGTTGCAGGGTAGCTGTGAGGAGGAGCATACCTGGCTATTATCAGGTAATTGTGAGGGTAGAGTCTAGCCAGAATGCCAGGAACTTGGGACTTTGCATGACTGATAGTCACAGGAATATGGAGTTGGGGGCTCCATGGTGTTAGGCGCCTATGTCGGGGAATGCAGCTAGCTGTTCTTTGTAGAGTTTTCTACTGGGTCTCCAGAGTAAGCTTCACTCAACTAAAACACAGGCTACCTTTCATGGTCCTACTCTTCATGGTAAAAGTCTTGGGAAGATTAGGAATTCAAGGCCTGTACATAAACATAGTAAAATTAATATACAGCAAATGAATAGCCAACATCAAACTAAATGGAGAGAAAACTGAAGCAATCCCACTAAAATTAGGGAGTAGACAAGACTGCCCACTCTCTCTCTACCAATTCAATATAGTATTCAAATTTCTAGCCAGGGCAATTAGACAGCAAAAGGAAGTCAAATGGATAAAAATTGGAAAGAAGAAGTCAAAATATCACTATTTGCAGAAGACATGGTAGTATACTTAAGTGACCCCAAAAGTTCCACCAGAGAACTCCCACAGCTGATAAAAAGTATAGCAAGACATAAAATTAATTCAAACAAATCAGTACCCTTCCTCTACTCAAAGGATAAATGGACTGAGAAAGAAATAAGGAAAATGACACCCTTCACAAAAGTCACAAATAATAAAAAAATTCCTTGGAGTGACTCTAACCAAGAAAGTGAAAGATCTGTATGACAAGATTTTCAAGTCCCTGAAGAAAGAAATCGAAGAAGATCTTAGAAGATGGAAAGATCTCCCATGTTCATGGATTGTCAGGATTAATATAGTAAAAATGGCCATCTTGCCAAAAGCAATCTACAGATTCAATGCAATCCCCATGAAAATTCCAACTCACTTATTCATAGAGTTAGAAAGAAAAATTTGTAAAGTCATTTGGAGTAACAAAAACCCAGGATAGAAAAAAAACTATTCTTAACAATAAAAGAACATCTGGGGGAATCACCATGCCTGACCTCAAGCTGTATTAAGAGCAATAGTGATGTAAACTGCATGGTGTTGGTACAGATACCGGCAGGTAGATCAATGGAATAGAATTGAAGACCCAGAAATGAACCCACATACCTATGGTCGCTGTGACAAAGGAACTGAAACCATCCAGTGGGGGAAAAAAAAAAAAAGACAGCAGTTTCAACAAATGGAGCTGGCTCAACTGGAGATCAGCATATAGAAGAATGCAAATTGATCCATTCCTATCTCCTTGGACAAAGCTCAAGTCAAAGTGGATCAAGGACCTCCACATAAAACTAGATACACTGAAACTTCTAGAAAAGAAAGTGGTGGAAGAGCCTTGAACACGTGGGCACAGGTGACAATTTCCTGAACAGAACACCAATGGCTTGTGCTCTAAGATCACCAATAGATATATTGCAAAAATATGTCTATATATCAGCAATAGATTTTAAGTGAAATATAAATGTATGAAATCTGATATGCTAGAAATGCAGGGGACTGTAAGTTGTGAGTGTGTGTGTGTGTTTTAAAACATCATCAAAGGCTGTTGCATATGTTCAGTAAGATTAAATAGGGCGATTTCTCCTCCATCAAGGTCATCTACAGGCACCCTCTGTTTCACTGCATCATCATCCCTCCTTTGGTTTTGTCTGTTTTGTAGGGTATGACAACTATATTCTTCTCTCATTTGCTGAGTGAGGTAGAGAAGTCAAAAGAGCAAGGCTGCGTTACTTTAGGGCTGTTTCTTTAAGTCTTACGATTTTCTTGTCTTATTTATTTATTCATTATTTTTGAGGTAAGGTTTTGTTACTTACCACAAGTTTCTCTGTGACTCAATGTAGAGTAGGCCAAGTAGCCCAAAAGGTCCCTGCAGTCTTCCTGCCTCAGGTTCTCAAAGGCTGGATTGAAAGTATAAGCAACCATACCCATTGAGAGAACATCATTTTTGCAACAACTGCTTTTCAATACTTGCCTTACAAATTCAACACTTGCCTAAAATATTAAATTAGGATCACCATCTGTGAGGTCATGTCCTTCTGAGTTAGCCCATTCTTTCTTTAATATAGGAAGATTCTGACATATGAAAAAACCAACTATTCATTTTGTAAATGAAAACATAATTCTGTAACCACTTTTCTGAATGAAATGGGTAACACAGATGGTGGGGGAATCACTGGTGAGGGAATGCTTTGGTTCCTAGGGGAAGCAGTCAGGTCATCAGGTCACTAGATGCTCAATATGGGTATCTATATGTGCAGCTAGAATGTATTATGTCATGAGAAATGTTCTTGTTTGTAACTTTCAGAGACTAACTGTTAAAGAAAATAAAAGATATTATAAAATCAGATCTTGGTGTGTTGAACGGGATAAGCAATTCATAATGCAGGAGCAGTTTGCTTCATATACGAGAGTTGCTTGATACATGATGCATTGGGTTTCAGGTGTGTAGTCCTGGGAAGATTAATCATAACTATAGTCACAAGGCTGCAAGATACACTTATCTATGAAGTAAAGGTCATATAAACATTCCCAAGACACAATCTGTGCCCCATACACACAACCTGAGCGATGAGCGACTTTCCTGACTAAATTCCTGTCTGAATGGCCAAATGAAAGATTTAGCAAAGACATACAGTAGAAAACATACTTTATCACTTGGGTTAGAAGAAATTCAAGGAAAGAACAAAAATTCCCAGGGTTGTTGAGACTGACTTTTGCAGAGTATCCACAGAAGAGTGTTATTTTGGCATCAGGGATAGTTCCTATCAAAAATGTTTTAAAAGTTTATGTTTCTGACATAATGAGAAACCTTGTTCTAAGAGAATGCATGCAAGATACCCCTTCGTTGTCTTTGTGGATTTTATGAGAGGTTATATTGATGTCAAGTTACATTGAAGATCTTGCACTGCTCTGCGTATTTGATTTATGAGACTCTTGTACATTGGAATAATTGTGAGGCTTAAGGAAAAATAACTGAAGGAAATATTCCTACATAAGTTAAAGAGTATTTGAGAGGACATCCATCACTGTGCATCTATGAAATTAAAAGTTTGAATCATACAACAATACAGTCTTAGTAGGAACAATATCACATAAATGCTAGAATTCTATTCCCCTTACTGTTAATTTCAAAAAATCTTAGATTATTTGGTGTTAATAGGTTTGAAAGCATAGTGGGTTGTGCTTCTATACTTATGAATATATACATAGAGAAAGTAATAGATAATAGATTATATATAAATATATATAAATATATATATAAATCATATATATATATATATATATATATAGAGAGAGAGAGAGAGAGAGAGAAAGAGAGAGAGAGAGAGTAAAGAAATAGAGACTTTGAATTTGAGAAGGAACAAAGGCCTTACATGGGTAGGATAAAATGGTAGAAAAGCAAGGAAGAGGACTATGTAAATACAAACACAACACCCCTCCCCATCATTAGTTCTAGAATCAGGGTAAAAGTACCAACTTTTGTCAGAACAATTCTCTACACATAGAGCACAGTGATATTCACTAATTCATTTGGGAAAGAATTTAATAAACGTAACATTGGTTTCAGGGTTGCTTACAAAGTGAGGTAACCTTTTGGATGTTTTGTTTGAAGTCTTCAGAGAAATAAATTGCACTCTAGGAATATTAATATGAAGCAGAACTGTTCTCTGTAGCCAATAGCTGATATGCCATCTCTGTGGAGCATTTCTGTAGTGTGAATAGGTGCACGCATCCACGGATGATTTCATGAGCGTTTTGAGCATTCCTGCTTGTTAGAAATTCTTATAATGAATCCCTAAATGATAGAAGTTTGGCTTTAATGACTATTCATAGGCTCTCATGGCAAATTATTACCCTCTGTTATAGTCAGTGGTAGCATTTGCATTTAAATAAAATATTTTGCATTTAATATCTCCTCTTTGCTTCAGTAATGAAAAATAAAACCATGTTGATAGCTGGGAAAGTCTAAGAATAAAAACTAAACAAAAGGCCTATTTTCCAATGTACAAAATACTAATAAGTAAAGCTAATGACATCCTCCAAATAAAGGATGAAGATTTATATTGAACATTTTTATTTCCTTTTATGAAATAGTGATTCTAAAGAAATGTGTTATCATTAAAGTAAAAATGGGCATTTCTAAATTCAAAAACTATTTTATCTATGCCTAATTATTGTGTATTAGTCCAATAAATAAATGGGGACTTTTGGGATAGCATTTGAAATGTAAATAAATAAATAAATAAATAAAATGAAAAGAAAAATAAATGCTTATGCCAAATACTTAAAATATTTTTTATTTCATAGATATAATAAAGTTGAAATAATTTGTTATACTTAGGTACAACTTTAAAACCTGAGATTAAATTCCAGAAATGTAATATTTCATGAATGAAATATTGGCTGGTTGAGATAGGAAGAAAATGAATTCAGTGCTAGCCTAGAAATAGAAAATTTGTCATGACAATAGGCAAAACCAAAGAAAGACATTCAAAGGATAAAAAAAATCATAAACAATTATGTACTATATTTGAAAATTATACTTTTATGATAATTCATAAAGGTATAGGAATAAAGTCCTTACTTCTATATGTAATTCCACACTATACTTGGCCCCACGATCTGATCTGATTCCCTCTGCACTTCTTCAACTGTTGCCCTTCACAGTGAGGCATGGTTTAAAAGACAAGTCAACAAAGAAGCCTTCAGGAGTTACTGACAGCAAAGTTCATTTATGTATACTAGGGAACTCAGCATGTTTTGACCATATTACCTTTAACCAACTTTACATTTTCATCATTGAACAGTGTGACATATTTATGTGTAATATTTAGTAACATCCACATCTCATTTGCTGTTCTCTTTCCTTCCCTGTAGTAAAAGAAACCTCAGTAAGTTCTTCAATATGTTAAATAATAAGCTCATCTTGGGAAGTTTCTGCAAGGTTTTAATATTACTACAGTCATTTCAAATGAATTATTGTCTAATAAATCCCATGAACCAAAGTGGCCCTTGTACTTTACATTAACTGATGTACTTTATATTAATCCTTAGAAAACGTCCTATTGAAGAACCCAATACAGACATTTGGAAATAGGTTCACAGAGGTTGTGCAAACTGTATATAGCAAGGTCAGTGCTCAAGTTACTTCTTCATGATAGCAAATATTATAAAAATAAAGATAGTTCTTCAACTCAGGAATAAACATGCTTTGAAAACTTTAAAAATCTCAACATTCCTTACATATTTTGATATAGAGTTATATTGCAATAGTTTATTCAATTAAAGAAGAGTAAATACGAGCTATTAACTTAATCCAATAATGATATGTAGAGTTATATAATACACATCTAGATGTTTTAATGAATTATGTTACATTCCATACCAAATTGTTTTTATAAACTAATATATACATACACACACATATATATATATATTTTAAATGTTGCATTTTTAAATTTTACTTTTTACTTTCTCACTTTACACCCTGCTCACTGCCCTCCTCCTAGTCACCCCCTCCCACAGTCCTTGCCCCATCCACCCCTACACCTCTGAGCAGGTGGGAACCCCCTGGTTATCCATCCAACCCTGGCATTTCAAGTCTTTGCAAGGCTAGGTGCTTCCTCTCCTACTGAAGCCAGATAAGGCAGCCTAGCTAGAGGAACATAACAATTATACAGGCAACAGCTTTAGGGAGAGCCCCTGCTCCAGTTGTTCAGGACCCACATGAAGACCAAGCCGCACATCTGCTATATATGTGCAGGGATGCTAGGTTGTACTGGCTGGTTTGTGTGCCAACTTGACACAAGCTGGAGTTATTGAAGAGAAAGGAGCCTCCCTTGAGGAAATGCTTCCATGAGATCCAGCTGTAAGGTATTTTCTTAATTAGTCATCAGGGTGGGAGGGCCCATTGTAGGTGATGCCATCCTTGGGCTTCTAGTCCTGGGTTCTATCAGAAAGCAAGCAGAGCAAGTCAGGGGAAGCAAGCCAATAAGCAGCACCCCTCCATGACTTCTGCATCAGTTCCTGTCTCCAAGTTCCTACCTTATGTGAGTTCCTGTCCTTACTTCTTTTGATGATGATAGCACTGTGGAAGTATAAGATGAGTAAACCCTTTCGTTCCTAATTTGCTTCTTTGTCATGATGTTTGTGCAGAAATAAAAAATGCTGACTAAGACAAATTGGTACTGGGAATGGGGTATTCCTGTGACAGCCTGACCATGTTTTTGGGAGGTGTACTGGCTGGTTTCTGTTTCAACTTGACACAGGGTGGAGTAATCACAGAGAAAGGAGCTTCAGTTGGAGAAGTGACTCCTTGAGATCCAGCTGTGGGGCATTTTCTCAATTAGTGATTAAGAGGGGAGGGCCCCTTGTGGGTGGTACCATCTCTGGTCTGGTAGTCTTAATTTCTATAAGAAAGCAAGCTGAGAAAGCCAGGGGAGGCAAGACAGTAAACAACATCCCTCCATGGCCTCTGCATCAGCTCCTGCTTCCTGACCTGCTTGAGTTCCAGTCCTGACTTCCTTTGGTGATGAACAGCAATGTGGAAAATGTAAGCTGAATAAACTCTTTCCTCCCCAACTTGCTTCTTGGTCATGATGTTTGTGCAGGAATAGAAACCCTGACTAAGACAGGGTGACTGTGGAAGGACTTTGGAACTTTGAGTTAGAAGAACCATTGGGTGTTAAGAGCTCTGTGGGATGTTCTGTAGGAGCTTGGAAGATAATATTGAGAACAGTGTGAAATTTCAGAGGGAAGATTAAAATACTTAAAAGTCTCCTCAGGGTCATTGCTATTTTGATTGTGAATATTGTAAGTTGAGGCTTAGCACCATGCAAAGAACTTATAAGAGGCTATTTCTGAAAGCACAGTCCAGTTGCAGCAGAAGACAGCAGTGTTTTGGAGGTGTCAGTACCTTAAGATGAGCATCAAGAACACCAGCAGCAGCATAGTAGAGGCAGCTGGAGCCTAGAAGGCAAGCTATTTTGCTATAAAAGGCAGAGCTGGAGAAGTGACCCAAGCCCTTGGAGCATCAAAGACATTGGATGGTTACAATTTGAGTTTGCTTTTGTTTATGACTGTGCCCTGATATATTTCTCTCTTGAAATAAGAAAGTATTTTAATGGAACCCACAGTTAAGAGACTTTGAATTGTAAAAAGACTTTGAGTTTCAAAAGATGCTGGATAATTTTTTCATTATTTTATTGGTTATTTTATTTATTTACATTTCAAATGTTATGCCTTTTCCCAGTTTCCCCTCCACAAGACCCCTATCCCCTTCTTCCTCTCCTCTGCCTCTATGAGGGTGCTCCCCCACCCATCCATCCACTCCTTCCTCAACACCCCAGAGTTCCCCTATTCTGGGTCATCAAGCATCCACAGGACCAAGGTCTCCCCTCCTAGTAATGCCAAATAAAGCAATTCTTTGCTACATACCCAGCTGGAGCCATGGGTCCCCCTCTGTGTACTCTTTGGTTGGTGGTTTAGTCCCTGGGAGCTTTAGGGGGTCTGATTGATATTTTAAAGGGATTGAAATTCTAAAATGTAAAGACATTGGGGATTTTAAAGTTATTTAGAACTTGAGGATGAATGAGAAAGTAAGGGTTAAGGCTTAATAGCGATGTGTTTGTGTGTCAAGTTGACAAAGGGTCAGTTGTACTAGCTGGTTTTGTGTGACAACTTGACACAAGCTAGAGTTATCACAAATAAAGGAACCTCCCTTGAGGAAATGCCTCCATCAGATCCACCTGTAAGGCATTTTCTCAGTTAGTGATCAAGAGTGGGAGGGCCCATTGTGGGTGGTGCCATCCCTGGACTGGTAGTCTTGAGTTCTATAAGAAAGCAAGCAGAGCAAGCCAGGGGAAACAACTCACTAAGCAGCATCCCTTCATGGACTGTGCATCAGCTCCTGCAAGTTCCTGCTCTGTGTGAGTTCCTGTTCTGACTTCCTTTGGTAATGAACAGCATTGTGGAAGTGTAAACTGAATAAACCCTTTACTCCCCAGCTTGCTGTTTGGTCATGATGTTTTGTGCAGGAATAGTAACCCTGACTAAGACTGTTTATGATCTTTGGTTGGTAGTTCATACTCTGAGAGACCCAAAGGTCCAGGTTAGTTGACTCTGTTGGTCTTACCCCCTCAGGCCCACAATCCGTCCTCCTTCTGTAAGTGTCCCCAAGCTCCATCCACTGTTTGGCTGCTGAATGGAGCCTCTCAGTGGACAACTTGCTCCTGTCTACAAGCATAATAGGGTATCATTAATAGTGTCAGGTATTTGGTGCTTGCCCATGGTATGGGTCTCAAGTTGGGCTGGTTATTTTATGGCCAGTCCTTTAGTTTCTGCTCTATTCCCCATGCCTACATTTCTTGTAGATAGAATAAATTTTGTGTTAAAAGTTTTACAGGCAATTTGGTGTCTCTATAACTCCCCTGGGGTTCTTGCCTGGCTATAGGAGGTGGTCTTTTCAGGTTCCATATCCCCAGTGTTGTGAGTCACAGCTAAATCACTCTCCACCCAATTGATTCTTGGGTGCCTCCCTTATCCTGGTTCTCTATCTCATTCTGAAGATACGCACCACCTTCTCACCCCTAGTCAGTTATATACTTCCATTAATTTTCATGGCCATCTAGTCATTTCCCCTATCCTTCAGACCCTTGATCCCCATTTCCTCTCCCTGTCCCCTCTTCTTAACAGTTCCTTCCCTCTATCTGCCACTCATGACTATTTATTCCCCCTTCTAAATGATATTCAAGCATTGGGCCTTTCTTCTTTTTTAGCTTCTTTGGGTCTGTGGATCTGTGGATAGCATGGTTATCCTGTATTTTATGGCTAATATCCACTTACAAGTGAGTACATAACCATGGGTGAACTTTTGGGACTGGGTTACCCTCACTCAGGATGAAATATCTTTAGGTTTTTCAAAGAGATGTAAAATGCATTTAGGAAAAGAGTTATGCTTAGTTTTTATAGGCATTTTGGATGTAAAAAAATCAAATTTACTCACTTACCAAGGATATTTCATTTCTCTCGTGGAGAGATACAGACATTTAAATGACTAAAATTCAACAAAGATAGTATAGTTGCATTTTCTATACTTAATATCATCTAAAGGCATCACCTGTTATATGTACTAGGGATGGAGGTCATGCCATTCATGGTTGTTAAGCATGAGAATGTGGACTCTGCATTGTTAAAAACCTCTCTAAGACTGAGGTGTTGATCAGTGGTACAGCACTGCCTAACACATAAGAGGCTGAGTTTAATATCCATTGATACTGAACAATAGAAATGATATTAATCATGATGATAAAAATACAAGTTGGCATCTATAAGCAAGGACTCTTTTCATCACATCCTCATATTAATTAAAAATAAATGACTAACTACAACACAATGGCTCAATCCAACTCCAAGAATATAATAAGTGTAAATTGGAAGCATTACAAAGAAGAAATTAAGGAATATTATCTCGTCAAAGCTTTCAAAGAACAGAGAGTGCAAGATGCGTTTCATAAAAACTAACAAATAATTGTCAGAAAGACTACTCTCTTTTATTTTGGAAAGATTTACATGCAACAATGTGAACACACTGATTGAGAAATCTACCTTGCTTTAGGTATCACTGGAGAGCTCAGTCAGTGGCCCAGTCAGTGAGCCTGGTAACAAGATGAAGCTCGGTGAGTCTACATGGATGAATGGGGAACTGAAGGTTTCAAAAGCAGCATTCAAATTACAGAAATAGGCAGCAATTCATTTCAAGTAATGTTAAATATAATCTGCTTTTCCACAATAGTTTTAGTCATCAGTACACAAAAAGTTCTCATAAATTACAAAGTAGAAAAATTCAAGCTCAAATTAAATTGGGGCTTGGATTGTAACTCCATGGTAGTTAGTAGTTTTAACATATTCAATGCAATGGAACCACCCAGTATGGGGGGAAGTGGAGAGGAGGGAAGTGGAGAGGAGGGAAGTGGAGAGGAGGGAAGTGGAGAGGAGGGAAGGGAAGGGAAGGAAGGGAAGGGAAAGAATAATAGGAAGGAGGAATGCAGGGCAAATAAGGAAGGGGGAATAGATGGAAGTGGACAGAGGGAGGGAAGGAGGAAGGGAGGAAGGGACAGGCAGAGGGAAGGAGAGAGGGAGGGAGAGAGGGTCTTTTCCACTTCCTTCATCTGGCCTGGGGAACTGCAATATGGCTCATCTCTTCTACCATTGAATGTACTGTCTTTGTCCTCACATCTGCAAGAGTCCAGTTACTGTGAAGAAATCACATGCAGGGTAAGTTTAACATTGGAATTTCTAAATAAAATCCTCCATCTACCAAGATACCTTCTTTTGTATTATGAATATTTTTACCCATTGTGATTGTAGAGAAGTAATTTACTTTTGTAAAAACTTTACTCTTTTTTCTAAATATATTTATATATATTCTTGTGATTTTTCGACTTTCAAGTTTTTGTGTCACAGTGTCACATGTCACAGTTAAAAGTTTTTTGTTTTTTGTTTTTTTTAAATGAATTTTCTTTCTAGAAATCAGTCAGATGACCCTAATCTCAAGCTAAGCTGCAAAGTATAATTACTTTGATGACTGGTCTGCTCGGAAGCCTGTAATAACTCTGGGTGAGGACTGGTAATGAGTAGAACACTTTAACCTATATTTAATGATGTTTTCAAGAAATTAAATTGTGATTTGCATTTAGATTACAATCACAGAATATGCTCATCTTTGTACCTTAGTCATGTAACCAGCTCCAGTGGCTTCCATAGTAGATAACACTAACAACGAAATTTATTATGTGGCAATCATCTGTAAGGCCATTCATCCTATAAAGTTCACTGTAACATTCAGATGGGAGAACTTTAGACTGTTTTTCTATTTGTCCTTGGTTTAAATCATCCTGTCTATGCTATTTTATTACAATTGAGCAAGCCAAATGAGAAACTTTTTTTTATTATTTTTTTAGGCAGCTATTACAAGGGAAAAGGAATATGTTTCTTAATTTATCTGGTCTTGATTGTAGATACGACTTAGGTTTGACAAGGTTCTAAGTGCTTACTTCATAATGAGTTAGACAATTGTATAATTAGAAGATTTTATTTATGTATTTGTGTGCATTTAGATGATATTTAAGATATCTTCAGGATGTTTTACACAAACACACACGCACACACACGCACACACTTTTACACTTTTAGTATTAAAAAACTCAAACATACTCATTATTTAATGATCCAAATTATACCTGCCCCAAAATGTCACCTCAGGATAAAGCCAAATAAAGAATATTGCATGCAGTTTACCTAACTGCAGCTTTTACACTGTAGGAATATCTTCTCTCCTATGTGCTCATAAAGAATGGACTATGAATACCAGAAAGAAAAGTTTGTCCAGCAGTATGAGGAAACCCCTCCTGGGAGAAGAGAATCTTTCTTGACCTTCCTGATGAGATCATACTTTTCAGAGCCACAGGCAAACCTTTTTTTATTCACAGAATTACAAATATATTGTGAAATAACAAAGGTGGGCCTTATTCTCTGCACCACCACACTGATGAAGACATAATTTAACTGGTGGGCTTCTTTCTGTGTGGAAAAAAATGGAGATAAAAATCATTTGTGCTATAAGAATTAAGCTATCTATATTCTGCCATGGCCAATGGTTTATTTTGTTTCATGGGAAGGGTTCAGAAAGAATAGAAAAAAAAAAAGATTAAGATTCAGTTCCTCTCAAAGAGAAGGAGAAATGAAGAAAACAATGTGCAGATATTAGTTTTTAATTTCAATCACTTGATAACATTTACATGGTGAAAGTTAGAGCATTCAGAGAAGTAACTCATTAGCTTTTTAGGACAAACTCAAGCCTCTCTCCTTTATAATGGTTGACTGTAAAGAATTCACATGTTAAAATCGAACAGAATTGAATTTTTTTTACAATCAGATTTTTCAGCCAACAATAAAAAATAATTTATTTAGCATAAAACTTTATGGTTTATCACATCCTAATAAATATATGTGAGATAAATTTTTAAGCATGTGTAAATTACCTAATAAATTTTACTTAGTGTATTTTATGCATTCTGTTCCATTTATATCCATTAAAGCAAAGTATCTAAATAATGATTAAAAATACTGTTCATTCTCCAATATACCATATATAAAATGATGATTCAATAATGTAGCAACTTGAAGAATACGTAATTGTGTGTGTGTGTGTGTGTGTGTGTGTGTGTGTGTGTGTGTCTGTGAGAGAGGTGTGTGTGTGTGTCTGGGGGGGTAAGTGCAGGTGTCAAAAGGACATTGGTTTCTTTTGAGCTTAAGTTACAAGTAGTCATGATGCAGGTGGAAACAAGGGCTGGCAAGGGAACTTTAGTCCTTTTAAAGAGCAGTGCATGCGTTTAACCACTGAGAAATCACTCCAGCTCCTTCTTTGCTTTTTAAATAAAAAGAACAATGAAATCCCATTTAAAATAGTATTTCAAATGTCAAACTGTAGGTTATGTTTGTTACATATCCATTAATAATCGTAATGGCTATGATATTTCTCAAAGCAACAGCAGGATGTTAGTGTATTCCTTGGCTAAGACAAAGCACTTTTAACCAATATTTTCTATCTGGGTGCTTAAGATAGAACCTCAAATGAATTCCCTCAAAATGATCCAAAGCAAAAATATATAGGCTAGAATGATGGTGTCCAGATTCATCCTTAACTGTACTTAAAATTTAGGAAACTACAATATATGTATATTATATACATGTAATTATATGTATATACAATCATATATTTATATATGAAATAACTAATTTAACTACCAAATGGAAATATTGGAGACACTAATTGAAGTCACAACATTGTATAAGCATGACTACTACCTATTTCTACAAGTTTCCTCACTTTACAAATAAACTTTATAATCACAAGATGACCCTCTTCTCGTCTCTTCTATGCTCAGTGTACTTTTATCTGTGTTCTATCTCTGTGAACTTGTCTACTCTACATATTTCTTTAAGTAATAGAAACTCTTTTTTTTTTGCAGTTGTCAAGGGAACTTCTTTATTTCTTTCTCCTTTAAGTGACTATTCTTTAATGGCAAGGTTCAGAAAGATCATCAGAGAGATCTATGATCTCAGAGGTTGAAGGGCTTCCATGTCTTTTTGTGTTGTAAGCTTTAAGCATGTGGTATTGCTTGGCTATTCTGAAAAAACTAAAGAAACTCATAATTTTCTATTTATCTATCACTTTCATAATTCCCTTTTGCCAATTTATTTATTTAGTTTGTGTTTTTAGACATTATGTAGATATTTAGTGTTGTTCTCTACAAGTCTTTGCCTATCGGTTGGACATGGTTAAAGATAAAGGCCCTTCCAAACGGTTTTGTATTTGTTCATAGAAGTTTATATAATTCTTCTGGATATATTTGTAACTATGTGAAGAAATAAACTGTACACCATAAAATTCTAGCTGTCTGAACAAACATAGTCAATATCATTATTATCAGAGATGGTGTCATCATCAAGGAGTATTTGGGGGACAGAAATAGGGAGTATTACATATTTCATTATCTCTATATGCACTGTTAGCAATAAAGAAACATTATAATTAAAAGAAAAAAGTTCAGTCCTCTACACGTGGCTGTTTCCTTTGCTTCCAACCCTGTCTGCAGAGTTCCATGCTAGTCTTTTATCTCCAGCTCTTTCAATCACTGAATTGTATTAAGGTTGATCTACATTGTAGCAAGTATCAGAACAATATTTATGATTAAATAGTTTTCCATTTTATGGTCTATTCCATACTGTTCAGGAGATATGTGTCTGCAACACAAAACAATTTACTTACCTCAAGTATGGCCATGACTCATTACTGAGCCACTGCTTTGCCTAGGTGCAGGGATTGCTTTTGGTGGAAGTGTTTATGTGCATGAACCAGCATGATGTTACCAGTACCCTCCATGGATCATGATAATGTTCCTGGAACTTTATCATCCCAAACCAAGTCTACATGCACTGGTCTCTGCCTTCCATATCTTATGTAGTGACAAGCTGTGGTGGTTTGAATGAGCATGGCCCCCGTTTGATTATATATTTGAATATTTGTTTCTAGGTAATTTGAACTATTTCAGAAGAATTAGGAGATAACTTATTGGAGGAGGTGTCGTACTTCACGCAGGCTCTGAGATTTTAAAATCTTACACTATTCCCAGTTAACTTACTCTCTCTGCCTCCAAATTGGGGGTTAAGTTGTAAATTCTCAGGCCCATACCTGCCCACCTGACACCATGGTCCTTGTCTCAAAGATAATGGAATTGTAAGCCCCAGTAAATTATCTTTTATAAACTGCTTTCAACATTGTATCTCTGAACAAAAATAGAAAGTAGCTAAGAAATCAACTAAGGAGTAAGGTAATTAGAATGTTAGGATTCAAGCTACAGAATGGGATATTTCTTTGCACACAGGAAGTTTGCACTCCATATGTGGTAATCATCTCTCAATGAGTAACCTTGACAATGGTCATTCACAGGTCCTACCTGCCCACATCCTTCAATCAGTTCCCTCCACTACAATTAGTGGCTTCTGTCTACTAGATGAGAAATAAAAATGTAGCTGTTAAATCCATGTAGTTTTTAAATAGGATGGGGATTTGCACAATAGAAATATTTAAACAATAGCTGAGCATTAAATATATACCTTCAGGCAAGGGAACTCACATGGAACCTGGAAAAATAAAGTAGTAATTCCCATGAAAATATTTTTTAAATCTCAAGATCCTACATATGCTTTCTACATTATTACATTATCTTAAAGATTTAGAATAAATCCTGCCTTATGAGCTTTTAAGTATTTAAATATTAACAATGGATCTATCATTCAATACTCTTTTAGAAATATGAAACATCATGTTTAGATAGTGAAGAATAGTGAAAACCATAGTCACTATCAGACTCTGTATGTGTTGATCTGCATGTCACTCATCCAGAGTCATTTTTTGATGAGAAAATTTTTTAATTTTTAATTATACTTTTTAAAACATTTTAAAAAGTGAGGACACAAATAATAATTCATTGTGGTATTTCCATTCAAATGTGACTGTTGAAACTTGCTTGTATTTAGCATCCTTGCCTTTTTTGGTCTCAGCTTTCTGCTTTATATAAATGGGCCCCCTACTGATTTTATGTAATATATATATATTACATATTTTATGTAATATATATTACATAAAATATATATTACATATTTTATGTAATACATATATTACATAAAATTATATATATATGTGTGTGTGTCTATGTGTGTGTATATATATGCATATATGTGTGTATACATATATATTTATACATATAATACATAAAAATATATGTTCCAGATATAGTAAGCAATATAAAATATAATATTTTACATTTCTTGTCTGCATTATTCTCTTTTATCCTCCTTAACTTTAGATCTTTTAAATACCTTTTTATTTCATGTGTGTGTTGTCTAGATTCAGAATATGAAATATATATATATATTTTTTTTCTATTATGATAATATACCATGAAAAAGGTGACTTACAAAAGGAGCTTATTTTGGCTTAATTAATTTCAAAGGAGTAAGAGTTGGCAATGGGGAGGCATGGCATGGTGGTGGGTAGTCGTCATTCTGAATGCTTAGGGAACTGAGCAGTCATATTATTTATCGCAAGTGCAGAGCAGAGAAAATGATGAAGTCTCAAAGCCCATCCCCAGGGATGTGCTTCCTGCAGCAAGGCCACACCTCCTCAGCCTTATCTAATGTACCTCTAGTGGAGTACCAAGTATTCTAATACTTGACTCTATGGAGGATATCTTTATTCAAAGTACCACATCTTATAGTTGTTTTTCTGAGCCTGTCATATTTTGATTAACATGATGATATCACTTTCTATTCATTTTCCAGTGAAGGTGGCAACTTCATTCTTCTTTGTAGCTGAATAAAATTCTTTTTTGAATATGATATATATGTATTACTTATCCACTTATCTGTTGATCATCTTGGGTGTTATGAACAGTGTTCTAATAATCATGGACAGGAAGGTAACTCTATAATGCTAACATATCACACACTTACACATATAAATGCACAACCCCAATATATCTCAATCATATTCTTATCTTCAATTTCCCTCAGGACCCTCCTATTACATCTCTTTCCCATTTGTATGTATATACATATGTATGTATGAGTGTATGTATATATGTATGTATGCTTGTATGAAAGAATCTTTAATACACTGAGTTGATTAGCACTGACCATAATGTATGATTCTGGGGTCATTCATTGGGTATGAGGCTCTACCAGTTGGCCATACTCCTAAAGTGATTCTTCCTCCTATAGCAGCTGTCAACTGCCAATAGCTCCTCATCCAAGGAAGAGACCTTGAAAGCCCCTTTGTGTAACACACAAGGGGGATTACTAACTAACTCTATTCATCATATTAAGGTAGATAATCTTAGCTGATGTTCATCTGTGTTACTTCTTTCCTGTTTAGAGACTAGCATTTCGCAGAATTCTTCTACAACATTCTGCTTCTACATTCTTTCTACACTCTCCTATGAAGCAGGCCTCAAATACAATTAAGAGTGGTTGTTTATGCCCATAACCAGTCTTGCCTCTATTGCATGAGCTGGTATATCTTGTCTTGCAGGTTGGTATTTCAATATGCAATTGTCTAGCACTATATAAGTGTACTTGTCTGTTACCTCCAGCAGCCTATATAGCATCTTGTAGCACCACAATAGCTAGCCAAAAGGGAATTTGCTATTCAGTTCAAGATCAGTTTCCCTGTTTTCAAACAAAATCCATTATATCTTCAGGAATAGGTACCAACTGTTGATTATGGGCAACCAAAAGTAATGTCTAAAGGCTGTATTGTGTGAGGGTATCATTAGGGTGTCTGTGACCAAAAACTCATAGGAAAGTAACCCATGCCTGGAACTGAGATTTTTATTCAATTCCATGTCTTCTGGAATGAGCAATGTTTACTTATGCATAGTATCTTTAAATTACTTAAATCATTTAAATAAGTTACAAACTGATAGGTTTCATAGATCTTTTGTTTTGGTTTAACCCCTTACTATTCCTCCTAGATCTTGTAGTCTCCCCAACCCCATCACTGCTCAAACATTTAACTCTCAGTATTCTCTTATTATTTTGTAACAAGAATGTTGTTTCCCCTCATATTAGAGGCTTTTTGTTGGTGATGGTAATCTTTATTTTCACTTAATATTATTTGCTACATAAAATGTTAGAATGTTAATATCTACTTAGTAGATTCTGTTTTCAATGAGGGAGAACAGAGCCTCATCTTCTCACATATTTTCAGTTGAAAGCCATTTTATAAGATACTAGATTTTAATGGATATGTACGCTTGCTTCCTGGTTTACATTTGTTTGGTACTTTCCCCCATTAATTGAGCCTTATGTTTTTGTCTATCATTGACCTTGAGATAAATTTCTTGGACCCATAAAGCCATGGATCTTATTTAGTAATCTAGTCTACCAGTTCTTGACATTTTATTTTGTAATGGAGATTTGTTAATGTGGAAAGTTATTAACAACAAATGTGTACCAGTTTTGTCATTTTTATGATCTTTTTGTGGTGTGGTTTTAGTTCTGTATTGGAACTCTCTCAGTAATATTTATATATTTACTTTATCCCTGAGATGTGTTTACCCTTTTCTTCAAATTGAATCATTCCTTCCTGTGTCTTCTATAGAAATTTCACAGTGATAATAAGTTGTTATATCTATTTTTGTCACTTAAGTTTTATTTTCCCATAAATTTTAATAGTTTTGCTGAATATAACAGTCTGGTTTGACAAATGTCATCTTTCAGGACTTAGGATATACTTTTCAAGACAATTGTGGCTATAAAAGTATCAAATAAACTGACACTGTTCAAAATGGAGCCTTTTTAAGTGATGTGAAATTTATCATTTATTATAATCTCCTTTGTGTTTCCTTTGGTTTTAATATTTTTAACAATAATCCAACAAGTTTATTTTGTAGCCATGTCTGTATAGTGAGTATTCTTATGTGTGAAGAGGAATCTCTTTCTCTAGGTTTGGAACATTTCTTCAATGTCTTATTGAGGATACCTTCTCTGCCTTTAATAGGGTATCCTTCATGTTCTTCTGTGCCTATGATCTGAAGGTGATGTCATGGTATCCTGGAACTCTCCAATATTCAAATTTTTCAAAATATATAAAGCCTTACAGCATGATGTATTTATTTACTATTACTTGTCTTCCAGTCCCAAAACTAGGTTTTTCACATGATTAATTGTCCCAGTGAGATTTTCCCCATGAGATTACTGTATAGTTTACTAAGGTCTTCATTTCCCACATAACTTCAATTTGAGCTGTATTCAACAATTCTCTTTAATGCTAGCTTTAAACCTAGGACCAATATCTTTATTTTAATTATATCCTTATTTTTCCATTGAAGATATTCATATCTCCATTGAGTTTTCTGAGTATAATTATAGCCATTCTTATGAAGTCTTGGACTGCAAATTTTACAATATTTTTATTAGTTGTCAGTTTGGTAGTCCTAATTTTTGGAGAAGTCCTGTTACAAGAAATTTTTGTGCTAAGATATGTCAGCCTAGGGTAAATGTCTTGGGTGAGTTTTCCTTTCTTTCTTGTTCAGGAAAACTTTTGTCTTTCAGAAGTGTTCACAGTCTTCATAGGAGTAATATCTGATAGTAGCATTGCGATGCTGACATTCTTTTTCGTCTAATTATCCTGAGGATCTTCCTACATGTTATCTACTCTCTGGCACACGAGGCCAGGTGATCAAGTTTCTAGGTGTGAGTTTTATGTAGCTTTGTGTAATTCTCCTTGGTCAGCAGAAATATTTGACAGGAATACAACCAGACTCAGGTGAGTCTCAAATGCATGGAGAGGAAATGAATCTCTAGATCATATAAGGTAAAGGGATGTTCCCTGGAAAACATCTGATTATGCTTTGAAACAACCCAAAAAGAGGAATACCAGGACAGGGAAAAAGAATTCCTTACTCATGCCTATGAATCATATTGAAAGACTAGCTGGAGAGATGCTGGCAGGCAACTGACTGGATTCTGTTGAATCTCAGAAAGTTCAAATATAAATTTTTAGAAGAATCAAATTCTCAGATATAAATATATTCAGTTTTAATAATCACTAGTTAAATGTTCCATAACAACATAGACAATATAATTAAATATCATGTATTATGCACATAATTTATAGGAATATATGTGGCAAATGGTATAGGTGAATATGTGCGCACACACAAACACATGAGAATATGAATATCCATATGTATGAAATGCAACGTTCTTTAAAAAAAAAACAAAAAACAAAAAAAAACCTTTACTAACGTCATCTTTGCAATCTGAACAGTCAGGAATGATTTCAAATGTGGCAATTTGGTATAATTCTGACATGTGTGCTTCATGACTTACTCTATAGGGGTGGCAAATATGTGATAATACACTTACAGAATGTCTTACTCAGGGTTTCTAACCCTGGACAAAACATCATGACCAAGAAGCAAGTTGGGGAGGAAAGGGTTTATTCAGCTTACATTTCCACATTACTGTTCATCACTGAAAGAAGTCAGGACTGGACTCAAGCAGATCAGGAAGCAAGAGCTAATGCAGAAGCCATGGAGGGATGTTCTTACTGGCTTGCTTCCCCTGGCTTGCTCAGCCTGCTCTCTTATAGAACCAAGACTACCAGCCCAGAGATGGTCTCACCCACAAGGGGCCTTTCCCCCTTGATCACTAATTGAGAAAATGCCTGACAGTTGTATCTCATGGAGGCATTTCCTCAACTGAAGCTCCTTTCTCTGTGATAACTCCAGCTGTGTCAAGTTGACACAAAACTAGCCAATACACAGAATAAACAGAAATATTTTCACTTCCAAAACTCTGTATGGGGAGGAATTCCTCAGCTCTTCTTCATTGGCTGTAAGTCTCTTCTCAAACACAGACTTGCATTTCAAGGAGAAATCTTTGTGCAACTTAGAATTTCTGTCAAACAGTGAATAAAACTATTTTCTTATAAAGTTACAAAATCCCTTGCATATCAACACTGAGAAGATAATATAAAGACAGAGAATTGCATGAGGAAATACAGATGCTCAGGAAAAATTTTATGAAGAGCTGTGTTTTCTCTCAAGATGATTGTATAAAGGAGCATATAATTATGTTAATTGCTTGCAAAACATTTAGATTTTCTTCAAATTCTCTGCAGAAAAGGTATTTTCTTTTGTATACTTCTTTTTAGTATTGAGACAGCTATTTCTGAATTAACAATTCTAACCATAATATGCCTAGTTTTGTTCATATTTCATTTTTTTTTCTTAATTTCAAAAATTTGTATTTTTAAAGGTAATAGTTTAAATGATACTTGTGCAATGCCTACAAATGAATAATCTGAATTCAGGGATCTCAGATTAGAGGTGATGTAGGTGAGTGCTGTGTTCTCAGACTTCATGATATTTTTCCATAAGCTGATATACAGTGTGAAACAGAATGTTGTTAGCATTTTACATTGGAAAGCTGAGTCAAGAGAGGACAAAGCAGGCGTGAATATGCATTTGTAACATACTCCAGACAATATCAGAATTTCTGAATCAGGTTCTAAGTATGAAGAGGTACAACAATTAAAGCTTTATTTAATCTTTTACTTTAAGAAAGTAATTTTAAAATTCAGTCATCAGCAAACTTATCCAGCTTTGGACCATGTGTTATACTACAATATTTATCTCCTAGTTATCCAAGTCATGCCTACAGATACAATTTAATCATAACTCATTTGAAGAATAACAAATCACTTTTGGCTAAATTCTAAGCTTACTCCTCAGGGACAAATACATGTCTCTGGAGTAACAGAACTTACAGAACACACACACAGACACACACACACATATGTGTGTGTGTGTGTATACATATATCTATATCTTACACATATGTGTATACATATATGTGTGTGTGTATACATATATCATATACATATATTTGGGATATATAAGAGTGATTTATAATTCATGGTCTAGTTAATCCAAGAATAGCTGACTATGACTGGAAAGTCTAAGAATACAGTAATTGCTCAGGCCACAAGGTTGGATGCCTCTGCTCATCTTCAGCAGACACTGGAATCCTGAAGAAGTTGGCTCTAATGCCAGTAAAGGAATGGACATGCTAGAAAGTCAAGAGCAAGCAGGCAAAGAACAAAGTCTTTCTTCTTCCATATCTTTATGCAGTTTTCCAGCAGAAGACCCAACCCAGATAATTAGACAAGTAGTTAAGTGACCTTCTAAATATGTACAATTATACCAAAGGAGTAGTGCTACCCTTGGTCTTAAACTTCTTTTTACAGGGAGAATTGTTTATATAGCTATTGCAACTCATGAAAGTACTGAAAATAAGGGTCTATTGAATCCTGGGAATGAAATAGGCCATGTATGGAACTCTTCCCAATCTTAAGGAACATTTTGGAAGAAGGAGAGGGAAATTAAAGAAGCGAGAAGAGGGGGGAAGGATGGCTGTGAATAGCTCTATTCAGAACAAGATATGGCCAATGCAATCGTGAATAGACAATGGCTGTTGCTAATGCACAAGGCAGAGAGAGAGAGAGAGAGAGAGAGAGAGAGAGAGAAAGAAAGAGAGAGAGAGAGAGAGAGAGAAAGAGAAGACCTAGAAACATCAAAGTAACATCTGGAAAGAGGAAGGAATTTAGATTGAGTAGGAAAAAGTAATATAGGCTAATGTATGTAAATATGATCACAAATCAGTGCAGATGTGAATGGCAGTGTCATAATTCTTTTTAAATGTCACAAAGCCAAATATCCTCCAATATCATCTTCATTCCTTGCCTCCAGCAGATAGTTAGTTGGAATATAGTTTATAAGAGATGTCTTGTATGCTCATGAGGGCATGCTCTCAGATGAATCTGTGCTTGGTTGAATGGATTCCTAAATTTGTCTTGCAGTTCTTTGTAAGTTTTAAAAAAGGACCCACATAACTTTTGTTTGTTTGTTTGTTTGTTTGTTTGTTTTTGTGTCCTATGCTTAGGCAATAATGTTTATTCCAATATTATAATTTTGCTTCTTTTACTGAAAATTTTCTTTGTTAAGTAAATGTCTCAAATTTTTAGAAATGAATCATATTATAGTGTATAAAGCCAAAAATACTCCAAATATATCTTCACACAGAAAATGTGTTAAGCTTAAGGCTATCATCAAGCAAAAGAAAACTGAAGTGTAGTGCAAAAATTAAGATGAGTACATGAGCAGCAAAACAGACTGCATACTCATAAATTGTAGCACAAACAGGAAAAAATAAAAAGCAAAATAACAGCAGTCAACCCCCCTAGGGCTTGGAGGAGCATACTTGTGCAAGAGTGAAAGAAAATTGGAGTGTTGTAGATGAGAATAACATATGGAGTAGTTTAGTATATTTGCCCTTAATGTGATGTGAAATGCAGGAAGGTATAACACTAAGAATTGTGGGAGATGATTTCTGTGCTAGGTGGATGCTGAATGAAGCCTCTAGGACCAACTTAACCAACCTAGACACAACATTTGTTTCCTTACAACTGAGTTTGTGTTTTCTTTTTTTTCCCATTTTTTTTTTTAGGTATTTAGCTCATTTACATTTCCAATACTATACCAAAAGTCCCCCATACCCACCCATCCCCACTCCCCTACCCATCCACTCCCCCTTTTTGGCCCTGGCATTCCCCTGTACTGGGACATATAATGTTGGCGTGTCCAATGGGCCTCTCTTTGCAGTGATGGCCGACTAGGCCATCTTTTGATACATATGCAGCTAGAGTCAAGAGCTCCGGGGTACTGGTTAGTTCATAATGTTGTTCCACCTATAGGGTTGCAGATCCCTTTAGCTCCTTGGGTACTTTCTCTAGCTCCTCCATTGGGAGTCCTGTGATCCATCCATTAGCTGACTGTGAGCATCCACTTCTGTGTTTGCTAGGCCCCGGCATAGTCTCACAAGAGACAGCTACATCTGGGTCCTTTCGATAAAATCTTGCTAGTGTATGCAATGGTGTCAGCGTTTGGATGCTGATTATGGGGTGGATCCCAGGATATGGCAGTCTCTACATGGTCCATCCTTTCATCTCAGCTCCAAACTTTGTCTCTGTACTCCTTCCATGGGTGTTTTGTTCCCAATTCTAAGAAGGGGCATACTGTCCATACTTCAGTCTTCATTCTTCTTGAGTTTCATGTGTTTAGCAAATTGTATCTTATATCTTGGGAATCCTAGGTTTGGGGCTAATATCCACTTATCAGTGAGTACATATTGTGTGAGTTCCTTTGTGAATGTGTTACCTCACTCAGGATGATGCCCTCCAGGTCCATCCATTTGGCTAGGAATTTCATAAATTCATTCTTTTTAATAGCTGAGTAGTACTCCATTGTGTAGATGTACCACATTTTCTGTATCCATTCCTCTGTTGAGGGGCATCTGGGTTCTTTCCAGCTTCTGGCTATTATAAATGAGGCTGCTATGAACATAGTGGAGCATGTGTCCTTCTTACCAGTTGGGGCATCTTCTGGATATATGCCCAGGAGAGGTATTGCTGGATCCTCCGGTAGTACTATGTCCAATTTTCTGAGGAACCGCCAGACTGATTTCCAGAGTGGTTGTACAAGCCTGCAATCCCACCAACAATGGAGGAGTGTTCCTCTTTCTCCACATCCAGGCCAGCATCTGCTGTCACCTGAATTTTTGATCTTAGCCATTCTGACTGGTGTGAGGTGGAATCTCAGGGTTGTTTTGATTTGCATTTCCCTGATGATTAAGGATGTTGAACATTTTTTCAGGTGCTTCTCTGCCATTCGGTATTCCTCAGGTGAGAATTCTTTATTCAGTTCTGAGCCCCTTTTTAATGGGGTTATTCGATTTTCTGAAGTCCACCTTCTTGAGTTCTTTATATATGTTGGATATTAGTCCCCTATCTGATTTAGGATAGGTAAAGATCCTTTCCCAATCTGTTGGTGGTCTTTTTGTCTTATTGACGGTGTCTTTTGCCTTGCAGAAACTTTGGAGTTTCATTAGGTCCCATTTTTCAATTCTTGATCTTAAAGCACAAGCCATTGCTGTTCTGTTCAGGAATTTTTCCCCTGTGCCCATATCTTCAAGGCTTTTCCCCACTTTCTCCTCTATAAATTTCAGTGTCTCTGGTTTATGTGAAGTTCCTTGATCCAGATTTGACCTTAGTACAAGGAGATAAGTATGGATCGATTCGCATTCTTCTACATGATAACAATCAGTTGTGCCAGCACCAATTGTTGAAAATGCTGTCTTTCTTCCACTGGATGGTTTTAGCTCCCTTGTCAAAGATCAAGTGACCATAGGTGTGTGGATTCATCTCTGGGTCTTCAATTCTATTCCATTGGTCTACTTGTCTGTCTCTATACCAGTACCATGCAGTTTTTATCACAATTGCTCTGTAGTAAAGCTTTAGGTCAGGCATGGTGATTCCACCAGAGGATCTTTTATCCTTGAGAAGACTTTCTGCAATCCTAGGTTTTTTGTTATTCCAGATGAATTTGCAAATTGCTCCTTCTAATTCGTTGAAGAATTATATGGTCAATTTTGGAGAAGGTCCCATGAGGTGCTGAGAAGAAGGTATATCCTTTTGTTTTAGGTTAAAATGTTCTGTAGATATCTGTCAGGTCCATTTGTTTCATAACTTCTGTTAGTTTCACTGTGTCCCTGTTTAGTTTCTGTTTCCACGATCTATCCATTGATGAAAGTGGTGTGTTGAAGTCTCCCACTATTATTGTGTGAGGTGCAATGTGTGCTTGGAGCTTTACTAAAGTGTCTTTAATGAATGTGGCTGCCCTTGCATTTGGAGCGTAGATATTCAGAATTGAGAGTTCCTCTTGGAGGATTTTACCTTTGATGAGTATGAAGTGTCCCTCCTTGTCTTTTTTGATAACTTTGGGTTGGAAGTCGATTTTATCTGATATTAGAATGGCTACTCCAGCTTGTTTCTTCAGTCCATTTGCTTGGAAAATTTTTTTCCAGCCTTTCACTCTGAGGTAGTGTCTGTCTTTTTCCCTGAGATGGGTTTCCTGTAAGCAGCAGAATGTTGGGTCCTGTTTGTGTAGCCAGTCTGTTAGTCTATGTCTTTTTATTGGGGAATTGAGTCCATTGATATTAAGAGATATTAAGGAAAAGTAATTGTTGCTTCCTTTTATTTTTGTTGTTAGAGTTGGCATTCTGTTCTTGTGGCTGTCTTCTTTTTGGTTTGTTGAGGGATTACTTTCTTGCTTGTTCTAGGGCGTGATTTCCGTCCTTGTATTACTTCTTTTCTGTTATTATCCTTTGAAGGGCTGGATTCGTGGAAAGATATTGTGTGAATTTGGATTTGTCGTGGAATACTTTGGTTTCTCCATCTATGGTAATTGAGAGTTTGGCCGGGTATATTAGCCTGGGCTGGCATTTGTGTTCTCTTAGTGTCTGTATAACATCTGTCCAGGCTCTTCTGGCTTTCATAGTCTCTGGTGAAAAGTCTGGTGTAATTCTGATAGGCCTTCCTTTATATGTTACTTGACCTTTCTCCCTTACTGCTTTTAATATTCTATCTTTATTTAGTGTATTTGTTGTTCTGATTATTATGTGTCGGGAGTAATTTCTTTTCTGGTCTATTTGGAGTTCTGTAGGCCTCTTGTATGTTCATGGGCATCTCTTTCTTTATGTTTGGGAAGTTTTCTTCTATTATTTTGTTGAAGATATTAGCTGGCCCTATAATTTGAAAATCTTCATTCTCATCATTTCCTATTATCCGTAGGTTTGGTCTTCTCATTGTGTCCTGGATTTCCTGGATGTTTTGAGTTAGGATCCTTTTGCATTTTGTATTTTCTTTGACTGTTGTGTCGATGTTCTCTATGGAATCTTCTGCACCTGAGATTCTCTCTTCCATTTCTTGTATTCTGTTGCTGATGCTCACACCTATGGTTCTAGATCTCTTTCCTAGGGTTTCTATCTCCAGCGTTGCCTTGCTTTGGGTTTTCTTTACTGTGTCTACTTCCCTTTTTAGTTCTAGTATGGTTTTGTTCATTTCCATTACCTGTTTGGATGAGTTTTCCTGTTTTTCTTTAAGGACTTCTACCTGTTTGACTGTGTTTTCCTGCTTTTCTTTAAGGGCCTGTAACTCTTTAGTAGTGCTCTCCTGTAATTCTTTAAGTGACTTATGAAATTCCTTCTTGATGTCTTCTATCATTATCATGAGAAATGTTTTTAAATCTGGGTCTAGATTTTCGGTTGTGTTGGGGTGCCCAGGACTAGGTGGGGTGGGAGTGCTGCGTTCTGATGATGGTGAGTGGTCTTGATTTCTGTTAGTAGGATTCTTAGGTTTGCCTTTCGCCATCTGGTAATCTCTGAAGCTAGCTGTTATAGTTGTCTCTGTTAAGAGCTTGTTCTTCAGGTGACTCTGTTAGCCTCTATAAGCAGACCTGGGAGGGTAGCGCTCTCCTTAGTTTCAGTGGGTAGAGTATTCTCTGCAGGAAAGCTCTCTTCTTGCAGGGAAGGTACCCAGATATCTGGTGTTTGAACCGGACTCCTGGCAGAAGTTGTGTTCCACTCACCAGAGGTCTTAGGATCCCGTGGGGATTCCTGTGTGGGCCCTTGCGGGTGTCAGGCAACTCTGCTGGCAAGGTAGCCCGGGGCTCGAGTGGAGCAGAAGGGGCTTGTGCCCCAGGTCAGGCCCGGGTAGTCTGCTTCCCTATGTGCCCCAGTGTCAGGTTCTGTGCGATTGGATTGGGGCCAGCGCTGTGTTCCACTCACCAGAGGTCTTAGGATCCCGTGGGGAATCCTGTGTGGGCCCTTGCGGGTGTCAGGCAACTCTGCTGGCAAGGTAGCCCGGGGCTCGAGTGGAGCGGAAGGGGCTTGTGCCCCAGGTCAGGCCCGGGTAGTCTGCTTCCCTATGTGCCGCAGTGTCAGGTTCTGTGCGATTGGATTGGGGCCGGAGCTGTGTTCCACTCACCAGAGGTCTTAGGATCCCGTGGGGAATCCTGTGTGGGCCCTTGTGGGTGTCAGGCGACTCAGCTGGCAAGATAGCCTGGGGCTGAGTTTGTGTTTTCTATATACTATTTTTATTTTATTTTTATCAGATTGTCTGAGCATGGAGGATCAAAGAACAATTTCAGAAATCCTTCATTGACTACTTTCAAAGTTCTGTCCTAAAGACGTACTGATGTTAGTTTAGTGATATGACATGGACAAGATATCTGGAGAGTAGACATCAATTTCCTTTCATAATGAAGAACAATTTCTCTAATCCATCCCTACTTTTTCCCAAATAACAGAACAGTGTAAGATTGAAAGACCTAATGAGAAAAGCATTCACAGTGATAGTAATAGGCTTTCATGTCAGGAAGGATTTATTTCCATCCAAAGTGTATAATAGTGGACAATACTGATCCATTTTCTAATTCAAGAAAGCAAAATTCCATATGAATAAGAGTGGTCCTCTATTCTGTGACCTTTCCCTAAGAAGTAGTAATATTAGAATTCTGTTTATAAAATTGCAAATACATTTAAATATAGAATTTTCTATAAAATAGGATATCTTTCTAAAACTCATCAATTTCACTATAATTATAATAACTTTTGTCTTATGGTGTGGGGTCTTTGTGTGTGGCAGAAGGGAACAAAGGCAATGATGTTTATCTGTGAAGGTAATATGTTGGCATCCAGTGTATTGATTGGTTACAATCTGCTTTATATAAGTCAGGGATTCTCAATAAATATGGAACTTGAGAATTTGGTTACTCAAGCTGTCCAAGGAGCCTTAGGATCCTGTCTCTGCCTCTCAAGCCCTGAGATTACAGATGTCTGGCATGCTTACCCAGATTTTATATAGGTTCTGGGCACTGGAACTCTGTCTTTAAACATATGGACCAAGCACTTTCTTAATTGAGTCGTACCTTTGTCACTTAAATTATAGTAATTCGAAGATAAATTTTAGAACAAATTTAAATAAATTTTATTCCTTGACTAAAGAATTCTGAACTGATATCTGATGCTACACAATCAAAGTAACAATTGTTCTATGATTATCAAAACATAGCATAGTCTAAGCTAGCACATCCCTCATAAAATGGTTCAGTAAAGGGAAAGATTTTGAAATTGAACGTCCCAACTATACATATATGATTTACAGTGCATAGACATAATTATACTGCTATCCTAGATGGAAGTAAACTAAAATCTGTGTTAACTTTTGTATTGTGGATGCAAACTTTCATTTAAAGAAAACTTGAAGAACTACATATCCTATGCATTTTCAGCAATCCACAATTCTCTCCAAAATTATAGATTGTTGTATTATTTAAAGATAGACAAAAGAATTAGAATTAATTAAAATTTTAGAGATGCCCTCTAAGACACTTCAGGCATGGACAATACTAGTATCATCATCAGAGAAAGGTGAGAAAACTTGATGGGTAGAGGGGTATTTCCTTTAGCATAAAACAAAAGCCACTTTATATAGTAAAGGGATATATTTCCAACTTCATTGATCTGCTAATAACAATGACCTCTTTACTCCCTAGATGCTGATCATTTTACAGGAGAATCATTGTAATCTAGAATGCAAAGTAAATGTTATCCAATTGTATATTATCGTTTTAAACATAATTTATAGACATTTGGAGAAGCAACAGCCATAAGACTTCCATAAAATGGTAAACTTAGAGAATTCTTCAACTGAAAGATTCTCGAATTCCCGGCCCATGTACCAAATGAAAGACCCTCGAGGGAAGACCCTCACTCAGACACTCAAGTCCCGGGACAGCCGCGTACCCAAGAAGACACTGAGACCATACATAAAATGTAGAAGGTAAGATTTAATAAAGTAGCAACAACATGAAAGCACACAGACCAGAGCTCTGGGGTCGAAATAAAGCAGCAACAGAAAGCACACAGAGCTCTGGGGTCGAAACTCATACACCTTAGCACAGGGTAGAGGAGTCTCGACGACGACTCAAATTTTTCACAAGCTTTTAAAGGAAAAAACCACAAACTGGGAGGGGGAATGGGGAGGGAATAGGGGAAGTTTAACAACCACAAGTTTACTCAACCAAAGAGTCATATCCTGTGATTGGCAATACATCTGGCCTGTTGAAACATTCTGTGATTGTTCCAGAAAATGTTTTTCTCAAGTATGTTTTCCAGATGGGAGGGGGTGGGCTCCGAGGTGAAAGTTCATGTTCTCACAAGAGGCCAGTAATTTTTCATTCTTCACAACCATGATTCAAATGAAATTAAGTGAAATATTTGTGTTCAATGGCAGCAAATACATCAAAGTAAAGATTAAAATCTTACACCTTTCTGAAGATCGAAGGACATTTCTATTTCAAAGTCTTATGTGTTTCTGAAATGGTTTCAATATCTTTGACAACATAACTGCACACTTATACTTTTTGACTTATTTTGATGTAAATGCCCTCTTGATGAAATTCTGTAGTGAGGAAGACATTAATCAAGGCCAAATTACAACATATTGGAAGACATTTAGGAATAATTTGAGTGCCAAATCATGTTTCTAACTTTATGATTCATTCTCTTATAATAAAAATAAGATAAAATTTGTCCAAGTTAGAAATCTCTCCTGAAATTCCACATCTCCAGTGCTGTCATGGTTTGTATATTCTTGGACCAGGGAGTGGCACCATTTGGAGGTGTCACCTTTTTGGAATAGGTGTGACCTGGTTAGAATAGGTGTGTCACTGTGGGTGTGGGCTTAAGACTCTCACCCTAGTTGCCAGGAAGTCAATCTTCCACTAGCAGCTTTTGGATGAAGATGTAGAACTCTCAGTTCTGCCTGTGCCATGCCTGCCTGAATACTGCCATGCTCCTACCTTGATGATAATGGACTGAACCTCTGAACCTGTAAGCCAGCCCCAATTAAATGGGTTTTTATGAGAATTGCCATGGTCATGGTATCTGTTCACAGTAGTAAAACCCTAACTAAGACAAGTGCTTTAACTACAACCATGGAACTTCTGCTTCCCTAGTCTTCTCAGAGTTTAAGATAACACTAGATAATCAGTAACTATTCTATAAGTAGTTGTTGAATGTATACATGTAGAATCTCTGGGGTGACTAGTTTTGATGGAGCAGAATTGATTCTTTAAACAGATTCTTTTTCTTTGTTGTTAGTTATTTTTACTTTTATTTTTTTCAATTTTTATTAGATATTTTCTTCATTTACATTTTTATTTTTTGTTTTTTTTTTTTTTTTGTTTTTTGGGAGGGGTGAGACAGGGTTTCTCTGTGTAGCCCTGGCTGTCCTGTAACTCACTTTATAGAGCAGGCTGGCCTTGAACTCAGAGATCCACCTGCCTCTGCCTCCCAAGTGCTGGGATTAAAGGTGTGTGACACCACTGCCCAGATCATTTACATTTCAAATGCTATCCCGAAAGTCCCCTATACCCTCCCCACCCCGCCCTGCTCCCTACCCACCCACTCCTACTTTTTGGCCCTGGCATTCCCCTGTACTGGGGCATATAAAAGTTTGCAAGACCAAGGGGCCTCTCTTCCCAATGATGGCCAACTAGATTCTTACATCGAAGGCTGAGCAACTGGAATGGTGTTACAGAAAAATGGGTGGAAGATATTGGTTATGTCCTGGAAACCTTCTACCATTTTCTTCTATTTTTCTTCCTACTTTTTCAAGAAAAACCCCAGCATCATTCATAATCTTATGCCCTACAATGCATTGTCTTTCTCATTCCAGACTCTAGAGATCATTTGCTAATCAGTGACAGTGCATGGAACATGTACCTAGAAACATGTACCTGTTTTATTGGCTCTGTATATATAGTATGTCATTATCCTCAATTTATTCTCTAAAGTAAATGAAAGATCTCCCTCTGGCCCAGTTTTCTTTTATGTTACATTTATATGTGTACTAGCTTTTCTTATCTTTAATTATTTGTTCTCAAATAAGGTTCTGTGGTTCCTCCTGTCTCAGATAGAGGTATCTAATTGTTGATTTGGCCTTAATCACCACATAAGAGATATGTTAATATCAAATGTGACTTGAAAATATCCCCCTTTCCTGTCTAGGCCCTGTTAAAATAAACACAATGTGAAACCAGTAAACTCTGAAATGAGTGGTAGATGATCTTTCTCCTCTGTTATGTGTAGTACATTCACCCATGATGTAATGCCATTATCTCTTTAACATTCTTGCTTGCTAAATGTGTTTTTTTGCTAATAATTTCACTATGGAAATAGCAATTCTAATGCTAAGGGATCAATTGTAGAAATCCATCTGCATTGAAGTGAAGTACTGAATGCGAAATCAATTAATACTTATAACTTCATAGTAAAAGAGATAATGAGAGCACACCATTATAACAGAGAATGCTATAACACTATCTTTTTCTTATGTTTTTATTAAATTATTTTACTTATTTACAGTCCAAATTTGTCCCCTTTCAGGTACTGTCTCCTAGATTTCTTCCCATTTCCCCTCCCTTTTGCCTCTGAAAGGATGCTTCCCCACCCACTCACGCACCCACCCCCTCTCACCCACATACCCACAGTGCACATTATAATACTATTTTAATCAGTGGATCTATGGACAGGAATAATGACACTAAGCTATACTGACACCATACATTTCTTACCTTGGATAGATATATCCTGTATTGGAACAATTTAACTCCTTAGTGATTTATTTCTTAAGAGGTATGAGAATAAATAAATAGCACTTAATTCTGAGTTATTAATAAATATTCTAGGTTTGTATTTTCAATTCCTTTCAAACAATGTTTAATAACATTTTTATCAAATTACATGAAATTATTACCTGCACATATTGGGTGAGAGAGCAAGAAAGATCTCAGGGAAGGATACCTTAAGTTTTTAAAATTTGACCTTGATAAGGTAAATATATATTAAAATATTTCTCAAAGATAATTTATGAGTAAGATATATTGAAACATTGAGTTTGAGTAGTTTGGGCCTGTTTTCTAAGGCAATATTGTTATAGTATTTTGCCTTTTAATAAAATGTTCTTGAGCATAAATGATGAATAAAATTATGTATAGTCAGATATGTGCTCTGTAGCTACCTCCTATAATTTGAAATACTTCTCCTAAAGAGAAGAATGAAGCTAGAGAGACTCAGAAAGCTAACTAAACTTAGAAAACTCATAAAACACATAAAATATACAGATTCACAATCTTCTTCAAGGTCATAAAAGCAATGATGAGTTGCTGTAGAGGGAAACAACCTGCCTATACATTGCACAGAGACTCAAGGATTACTGAATTTGTAGGCTATCACACAATCTGGCATGGAGTTCACAATGACAGAACTGTACTTCTTAGTAATTGATCTGTACTCTTTAAGCAACCTGAAATTTACACTCCTGTAATTAAAGCCCATATACTCATACATACACTAACCTAGGCTTAGAGAGAGAATCCTCTTGGGTCTATCATTGGTATCCTCTCTATGATGAAAAAAAATAGGTTTTAATGTCTCCTCAAGAAAAGAGAGACAGCATTTTATAATGGCATGTTCTGAGCTATATGTACAAGTATAGACCAATGATTAGTTGGCACTTTGAACTCTGATACTTGTATACATTGTGCAGTGATTTCCACAGACTAATTGACATATCTATGAATTCAATCTCTTAACAAATTTCAAATGCTGCTTTTAACCATATTCATGCCATATGTCAAGTATCTATATTTTATAATTGCATTGCTTCCTCTTGATAGATGGTTATTGAGAACTCTAGTTTACATTTCCTTAAGTACCTGAAAATTCTGACTTTTCTATTTTTTATTAATTCAATTTTTAAATGATTTAAAAAATCCACATGTAGGCAAGATCATATTTTTCCTACATCTGATTTAATTCACAATGTACAGCATCCTATAGATTTACTCTTACTTAAACAAAGTACAGTGTAAAGTTATTTTTTTTAAGATTCTATATAGCAATTTATTATTGATACAAATTTTTATCAGTATATCTTTAAATTGATACTGAGTTTGTATCAATCTTAGGCACAGTAAATAATGTTCTCTTACCATTCTCTTTGGCTCAATAAGAAAGGAAGAAACAAAATTAATAAGGAAGGAATACAAAAAGCAGGTAGAAAATGGTCCACTGAAAAAGTAAGGAGTGCTCCATGGCTAGAAGCATTATGCGAATTTTGCAAATTAATGTATACTTAAATACAATGAAATAGCTATAGCACTAAAGATAAATTTTAATTACTGTTGTCATGTATGAAAACCATCATTAACCAACATGTCATTAAAAAAATAGCAATGGCAAATCTTATCTACAAATAAGTGACAGGATTAAATTCTCGAAAAAAGAAAGAGAGAGATAAAGAGATGCTGAAGAGATAAAAAATTATAATGAAATACACATGTTCATCTTTAGGAAAAGAAACTGCATCTTTAAGAAGGGTAAAGCAAACAAAAAGATATTTCACTTAAGTAGAAGGCAGAGAAAACATGGATGGTTAAGTATATCACACAAAACAGGAATTAGGTTAAAAAAAATCAATCCTAAGAGTAAAGCAAAGACATTATGTAGTTATCAGTCTATCAAGAGGATTTCATGATTACACTTAAAATTCCACTCTCCCTGAGTTACTAGGCATAAAGCAAATATTCATAGATGTTAAGGACATAAAGACACCATCGATCATACACCAGCTCCATGAGATATCAGTATCAATGCTTCCACAATGAATGCATCATCCTTTTTGAAACATCATTCTTTGAAGTATTAAGGGAACATAACACTTAATGTTTTAAAACAAAAGAATCTAATATACACAGAGCAATGATTCTAAAATATGTAGGAAACACAATTTCTGTCAACATCACACAATTTCCAAGATAGATTATATTTTAGATTCTCCATAAAGGCCCTAGAAATCAGTAATGGGAAGAGTTTCAGTAAGTTCAAAAAGCAACAGCTGCTCTTGGACAGTCAATGGATCAAGTAGAAAAAAAAATAAAGAAAAAAATTTAAATAATATGAGCCTCCTAAAACATATAGATGATTGCTGTTACCTGTAGTTACCTGACAGAGGTAGAAAATAACTCTATTGATGAAGATACCAAGTAGTTCAGACACAGGACCTATAGACCTCTCAACTGGAATTTACCTGAATGTCCCCTCCATGAAGCCTGTCTTTCATAGTACCAGAAGGTACCAAGTGAGCTTTCAAAGGAGAGAAACAATCACCACTCCTACCCAGCTTTGATACCTATGAACCACATTAGTGAATATCATGGTACAATTGCTATCTAGGTGCAATAATTACAGGTATACCTTGGTTAAAACCAACATCTCTCTGTGTCCTGTCCAGCAGGACCCAGTTATTCGTGGGTGTGAGGGGGACCAAAAACCCGAAGAGAAATGTGCAAGAAAGAAGAGCGAGACCAAGCAAAGAGTTGTCAAGGTCTCAGTTTATTAGGCTGAAACGCTAGGTTTTAAGCACACTGCAAGGGGAAATAGGGAGGGGCTGAGGGGGGAATTAACAAAGAACAAAGAAGTGGGCATCTGGGGACATGAAGGACGAATTCAGACTGCAGGTGAGAGGCACTCTGAGTCTTATCTCCGAAATGTAGATCCCTCCTTAACAGTCCCGGGTGTCAGGCTGGGCTCAGCACATAACTCATGTCCTTAAAAGTCTTGGGAGTCAGGAAGAGATAAAGAAGAGGGGACTATAATTCAATCTTTTAGGGTCTTTGGTGCCAGCAAGAGATAGGGAGGAGGAGGTGACCGGCTCCTTAACTCAAGGCCATTTGGCTTATTAGGGTGGGAAGCTGCAAAAGGCTTACTTTCTCAAGGTATGGTCTCCAACATCTCTGCTTGGACTTAAGATCCACTCAACAAGAGGGATAGCATGTTTGATACAGAAAATTGAACTAACTACTCAGTTATAGCCAAATCACAATTACTGGAGGAGACTTGATAACTGTTAGTTTACTAAACCAACATATCATATATTTGCTATTGCCAATTATTATTGTAATAGTCTATTATCCTCTTTTAATGTTTCTGAAAAATATCCAGATAAAGTTTATTCATTGGCTATGTCAATTGAGTGAATAATAAATATTATATTATCAATTAGGAGGCAAGAATACTTTGCAATATATTTTGTGATTTAAGAAAAGTCTGAATATTTTAAATATATATATATTATATATTTAAATTATCTAAAATTATTTATATATGTATGTATATGTATGTATATATATATATATATATTATCCTCCGACACAATGATTGTTATACATAACAAGATAACAGCTATTATCATACTTTATTGTGACTACTTCTAAGCATTTTCTATCCACCCCATAATCAGCATCCAAACGCTGACACCATTGCATACACTAGCAAGATTTTATTGAAAGGACCCAGATGTAGCTGTCTCTTGTGAGACTATGCCGGGGCCTAGCAAACACAGAAGTGGATGCTCACAGTCAGCTAATGGATGGATCACAGGGCTCCCAATGGAGGAGCTAGAGAAAGTACCCAAGGAGCTAAAGGGATCTGCAACCCTATAGGTGGAACAACATTATGAACTAACCAGTACCCCGGAGCTCTTGTCTCTAGCTGCATATGTATCAAAAGATGGCCTAGTTGGCCATCACTGGAAAGAGAGGCCCATTGGGCTTGCAAACTTTATATGCCCCAGTACAGGGGAACGCCAGGGCCTAAAAGGGGGAGTGGGTGGGTAGGGGAGTGGGGGTGGGTGGGTATGGGGGACTTTTGGTATAGCATTGGAAATGTAAATGAGCTAAATACCTAATAAAAAATGGAAAAAAAAAGAAAATTCATAACAATAATTTAAAAGGAAGTCCTGAATTTGAAAGGGAGTTGTGTTGAATGAGACTATTTGGAGGGGAGAAAGAAGGGCAGATATAATGTGATTAGAGTAAGCACGATTAAAATTCTCAGAATCATTTTGGAGGAAAGAAATAAAGAATAATACTCAATCTTGTATTTATATTCAATGTAGCATTTGAGGTACTATTTAAAACAACCAGTCACTAAAACAAAACAAAATAAAACAAAAGTTCTGTTCATAGATAAAAAGTGAAGTTAACTGAAAGCTCTAAGGATGCTAACCAAAGATATTTATAACTGATAAACAGATCCAGTAGAATGGAAAGTACATACCAATACAAACACACACACACACACACACACACACACACACACACACACACTCATACACACACTGTTTAGAAAAGAGTTTAAATAAAAAAACCCAGAAAATTTCAAAAAAATAAGCTGAAGATTCTAACATGAGAAAGAACTCTAGTCACTGATTGGAAAATTTAGAATTGTTATAATGCCTGTATACACATTGAAATTCTTTAGTGTGACTTTATTCTACCTAATTTAATTTGAGATTCACAGATATCAGATATCGCATACATATCTTCCATTCTGTCGAGTAATTTGCCTTCTAGGTTGAAACATTCCAAACTTCCAGGAAGCTTCTTAAGCCAGAGGAAGACCACTGAAAATAGCTCCAGGAAATCCCTGAAGCTGAGCAAATTCACTAGGCTGCTTCTTCCCAATAATAATCAAGTGTAGCTATAAAGAACACTCTGAGAACAGACACGTTGATGGGGAGTAACAGAAACCAGGGGAAGTACTTGAAAGACACTTTACTCAGACACTTGGAGAGGAAACTTTCCAACCTCTTGAGCTGCTTGAAGGCTGTGTAGAGTGCTCCAGAATTGCAGCTTTCATGAGTGATCACCCATGCTGGGATGGGCTTTGGTGATGAAGCTGCCATTGAGTCATTTCTGTTCTTGTAAGTAAACCAAACAAAACTTAAAGCTTCAGCAAGTTGGACTTTGCAGGTGTCCACATTTTAGTCTTTTGTAGTCTCCCTATATGGAATGAATAAATCCTCATAAAACGCCTTATCATATAATACCCTCCCCCACTATAATATCAACAGATTTACCTCTACTAAATTGAATCTACTTTTTGTAAATTTCTATCAAGAAATAGACAGACTCATCCTGCTAAATAGCTACATTCAATCTGAAAGTTGTTATTTTTAATTTTAGAATGGAACATTAAATTTTAATAAGGCATTTTTACATTATAGGCACAAAATGTAATAGGATACCACATATATGCACCTTGAGATTTTGTAATTTAGGGAACAGAATTTCACATTTTTAAAAAAATATCACTGAAGTGCTGTTTGATAAATTGTCTTTCCATGAATCTAAATAGTTCATTCTGAGGGAAAAAAGTTTATTCAGTTTGATTTACCATTGAGTCAGGCGACAACATGATATAATGCAGTTACAAGTGTGTCAGCTCTCTAAGGACCTCATTTGTGCAATGTTACAGACATGGTTTTTACATTAGGCAAACTTCCCTAGAAACAGCTACCAGGAAGCACCGTGACACATAAAGAATGATTTGTTTCTGTGTTTTAAAGACATTTTATTAAGAAAAACAGGCAGAAGTTGTTTAGTGCTAAAGATTCTTTTGAATGAATTCATCAATCCAAAAGGTTTATGCACTTTATCTCTTAGTACACAACCCAACATAAGAAATCAAAATTTATTGCACTTGATAATTATCAATACATATCAATACATTTTATGATTTACAAAGGGATTTAATGCTAACATAGATAGCCTTTGTAAAATATATCATGTCTTTTCTTTCTGTGTCTCTAATAAAAAGATGAGAAAAGTGCTATCATGTTAAAATTTGAGCAGATTTTTTGACTTGGTAGAAAAACAGCAGAACTAAATAAATAATGTACACTTGTATTCTCTTACAACAAAATTTACTCCCTTGAACTCAGCATTTACACATGGAAGATTTTATAATATCATTCACTAATCATTGATGTTTTTAATACTTAGTTTTCTTAATTATGGAATTATGGAAATATCACTACATTTTAATTTTGGGTCTCAACTCATCAAACATGTTAATATTATTTATATTCCTTTCAGAAAAATTGTTAGGATACATGTATCTCTGAACCTTCTATGTAAATAAAATTTCAAAATTTCCAATTTAACCTGAAATTTTACATAAAACCAATGACAGTTGTTCTTGAAATGACATTTCTACTTCATAATGCTTTCTAGAAAATTGCTCTCTGTCAGCTGCTTGTTGGGTCTTTCAAAGGACAGTCATGATAGATCCCTTTTTGTGATCACTCCAAGATACATAGTGTCAAGGCCTTGGAACCTCACTTTCGGCCTGTCTCTGGGCCTTCTTTTCCTTAGGCTCCTCTCCCTTTTCATCCCTGTAATTCTTTCAGACAGGAACATTTATGGGTCAGAGGTGTGACTGTGGGATGGGAAGCTCATCCTTCACTTGATGTCCTGTCTTCCTGATGGAGGTGGGCTGCGAAAGTTCCCTCTCCTTACGGGCATTTCATCTAAGGTCCCTCTTTTTGAGTCCTGGGAGTCTCTTACCTCCCAGGTCTCTGGTACATTTTGGGAGTTCCCTCTACCTCCTATTTCCTGAGGTTGCCTGTATACATTCTTTCTGTTGGCCCTCAGGGCTTCAGTTCTTTTCTCTCACCCAATACCAGATCAGGTTCCCCTCTCCCTCCCACTCCCCATCCCACCCTGTCCAATTTCCCTCCCAGGTCCCTCCTTCCCTCCCCACTTGTGATTGTTTTCTTCTCTCTCCCAAATGTGACTGAGGCATCCTCACTTGGGCACTTCAGCTTGTTGAGCTTTTTGAGTTCTGTGGACTGTGTCTTGCATATTCTGTATGTTTTGTGAGTTTTGTTTTGTTTCTTTGGGTTTTTGTTTTGTTTTGTTTTGTTTTGCTAATATCCACTTATTAGTGAGTACATACCTTTCATGTCATTTTGGGTCTGAGTTACCTCACTCAGGATAATATTTTCTAGTTCTATCTAGTTGCATTCAACCAATGGACAGAAGCAGCTGACCCCTGTTGTTGAATTAGAGAAGGTTGAAAGAAGCTGAGGAGAAGGGCAATCCTGCAGGAGGACCAGCAGTCTCAATTAATTTGAAACCCTGAGATCTCTCAAACACTGGACCACCAAACAGGCAGCATATACCAGCTGATATGAGGCCCCTAACACACATACATTAAGTGACTTCCAGGTCTGTATTCATTCAGAAATGATGCACCTAACCCTCAAGAGACTGAAGACCCCATAGAGTTCAGAGGTCAGGTAGGGTGGGGGTTGGGGGCATCCATGTGGGGATGGGGTGGGGTAGAGAGGAGGTGTGGGATGTGGAATAGTCCAAGGGTGGATGGGGGTGGGGTGGGGTATGGAATATGGAATGTAAAAAGAAATTTAAAGAAGAGAAAAAAAAGAAAATTGCTCTCAAATGCCAAATTTGATAGTAAATAAACATTGTGCTAAATGAAGGAAGCAACTATAAAGACTGACACAGTCACACATGTTCCTGTCCTCAGAAAAGACATCCTTCCTGGCACACACACCATGAGTACTAGCCATCTAGCCAAACAGGATGCTATAAAGTTACACACTCAAGGATTACTCAATTATTACTCTCTGAAATAAGGGAGAATAAAATGCAGTCCTAATTAAAGAAGCTAAGCAGCCAAATGCTAATTATTACAATGTTGCTCTTTAAAGTGATGCTTTAATTAAATCTCATAGCCCTCCCTTTCCTATAATGCTATTGCTTCTCCTTTTGTTCCAAATAAAAACTATCCAAAGGTGAATTCTCTGCAGTAACATTTAAAGTTCAATGTTTTGAACGAATTTCTCCGTATCCTATCATGGCAATTGTCTGGTCATATGTTCTTTTAAGGTAATTTAGCTGTTCTTTATAAATTTCAAAATATGTATTTTTCTTTATCCTTTAAAAACTTTATACATATATACAAAAAAAATATGTTCCTCCCCCCATTTCCTCCTGTGTGCTCCTGAACAGATTGGATATTGTCACCTTGGCACAAACCTAAACATATCTGGGAGGAAGGGATATCAGTTGGGGAACTACCTCCATCATATTGATCTGTACACAAGTTTCTGGAGAATTTCCTGATTGGTAATAGATTTGAGATGGCTCAGACCATGGGGGAGTTGGAAACCATGGGCAAGTGCTCATAGGAGACCTAAGTAAGCAGTCCAGACAAGCCAGTAACAGCATCCTTCCTCAGTCTGTATCCCAGTTCCCATGTCCATGCTGCCCAAGGTGCCTGCAGTAAGTTGCTGCTTTGGCTTCCCACAGTGAACTGTGACCTAGGATATGTGAGACAAGTGAATCCTTCCCATCTCTACCTGACTTTTGTTATTATCTTTATCACAGTAGCAGGAAAGCAACCTAGAACAGTTGTACACGTATTTCCCTTCCAATTACACTTCTTCTCCCTTCTCCTTCCCAACTAAGTGTTGATTGGTCAGGTCTATGGGCATAAACACAAATATTTAGGAGGCAACTTGACAGGAGTACCATTTTCTGAGTGATAGCAGATTCTTTCAAAGGGCCCATGCTTTCCCCAGATATGGGGGTCTTTTACCTGATTATGCAATCCTGATTTTTCTTTATTTCAGCCATAACATACAAGCCTGATTTTTATATTAACAACTTAGTACACATTATATTGCTTAAACTTCTGGGTCATTTTTTTATAGACTGTAAATAATTTATAGATATTTTATGCACTTCATGAATATGATTTAGAAACAATAACCAAAGGATTCTAATTATTTTTCAAAATAGCTTCCAACAACCCAAAAAAATCCATTAAGGAATTCTATTAGTATTCAAAACTTATTGTGTAAATATCTTTATGATTCTTCATAGTTGAATTGTGTTTCCTTTGTACTAAAGCTGCTTGACTTAGTTGTGAATATGAACTTACATCTTTTGAAAGTGTAGAGAAGTGGCTATATTGATGCTGCGAAGTAGCGAATAAAGCAAGTGAATAGAAATAAAAAGATTATACCCACTGGGGCCATTGTGTGTAGCAAAGAGCTCTCATATATTCCTTGTATCTTTGCAACTTCAAGATACCTAGATTAGTGTCATAAACAGTAACTCCTTCAACTACAGAGGAACTTCTGAAGCATTTTAAATGATGTTGTTAAGAATATGTAAGCACTGAGGCCAGAAAACTTATTGTAGAAAAGTTTACAGATAAGTTTAAATAGAAGGGGGATAGTAATTATAATTCTAATTGTGGATGAAAAGAAAACAAAAAAGTTTCTGTTACTATAATAATTTTTTTAAAAAAATTATTAGATATTTTCTTTATTTACATTTCAAATGTTATCCCCTTTCCTAGTTTCCCCTCCGAAAATCCCCTATCTCCTCACCCCTCCTCCTGCTCCCCAACGCACACACTCCCATTCCAGGTCCTGGCATTCCCCTATACTGGGGCATAGAAACTTCAGAGGGCCAATACTCCCATTGATGACCAACTAGACCAACCTCTGCTACATATACAGCTGGAGCTACAAATTCCATGTGTTTTCTTCGATTGGTGGTATAGTTCCAAGGAGCTCTGGGGATACTGGTTAGTTCATATTGATGTTCCTCCTATGAGGCTTCAGTCTCCTTCAGCTCCCTGGGTATTTCTCTGGCTTCTTCATTGGGGACCTTATGCTCTGTCCAATGGATGACTGTGAGCATCCACTTCTGTATTTGCCAGGCACTGGAAAAGGATGACAGGAGACAGCTCTATCAAGCTCCTGTCAGCAGGCTCTTGTTGGCATCTGCCATAGTGTCTGGGTTTGTTGGTTGTTTATGGGATGGATCCCCAATTGGGGCAGTCTGTGCATGGTTGTTCCTTCAGTCTCTCCTAGGATACGTGGCCTCAGTCATGGCCTGGTGGATATTTTCTAGCTTACATAAACAATTCTGAGAGAAAATTCATGGTCATAACAGTAAAAATGTTTCTGAAGAGAGAGGACACTGTGATCCTGTGATTGTTAATTCCTGGAGCTGAAGATTACCATCTGACCTCCTGGAGATTTCCCCTTCCCTTGGAGCCTTCTCTTGCTTATGCTTATATTACCACTCCTGAATAGTTTTTCAGAGCTTGATCAGTATAATTGACTTGCTCTCATTCTTCATATCTCTTCTCTTCTCTTCTCTTCTCTTCTCTTCTCTTCTCTTCTCTTCTCTTCTCTTCTCTTCTCTTCTCTTCTCTCTTTCTTCTTCTTCTTCTTCTTCTTCTTCTTCTTCTTCTTCTTCTTCTTCTTCTTCTTCTTCTTCTTCTTCTTCTTCTTCTTCTTCTTCTTCTTCTTCTCCTTCTTCTTCTTCTTCTTCTTCTTCTTCTTCTTCTTCTTCTTCTTCTTCTTCTTCTTCTTCTTCTTCTTCTTCTTCCTTCTTCTTCTTCTTCTTCTTCTTCTTCTTCTTCTTCTTCTTCTTCTTCTTCTTCTTCTTCTTCTTCTTCTTCTTCTTCTTCTTCCTTCTTCTTCTTCTTCTTCTTCTTCTTCTTCTTCTTCTTCTTCTTCTTCTTCTTCTTCTTCTTCTTCTTCTTCTTCTTCCTTCTTCTTCTTCTTCTTCTCCTTCTCTCTCTCTCTCTCTCTCTCTCTCTCTCTCTCTCTCTCTCTCTCTCTCTCTCTCTCTCTTTCTCCTGCCCTGGGTCCCCGGTTATTATCCCTGCAGGTTGAGGCATGTCTCTGTTCCAAACTTTGTCTCTGTAACTCCTTCCATGGGTATTTTGTTCCCATTTCAAAAAGGATTCTGAGCTTCTGGGCTAATATCCACTTATCAGTGAGTGCATATCACGTTGTTGTGTGATTGGGTTACCTTACTCAAAATGATATCCTCTAGATCCATCCATTTGTCTAAGAATTTCATAAATTCATTGTTTTCAATGGCTGAGTAGTACTCCACTGTGTAAATGTACCACATTTTCTGTATCCATTCCTCTATTGAGGGACATCTGGGTTCTTTTCAGCTCCTGGTTATTATAAATAAGGCTACTATGAACATAGTGGGGCATGTGCCCTCATTATATGTTGAAGCATCTTCTGGGTATATGCCCAGGGGTGGTATTCCTGGATCTTCCAGTAGAACTATGTCCAATTTTCTGAGGAACCGCCAAACTGATTTCCAGAGTAGTTGTACTGGCTTGCAGTCCCACCGACAATGGAGGAGTATTACTCTTTTTCCACATTCTTGCAAGCATCTGCTGTCACCTGAGTTTTTGATCTCAGCCATTCAGACTGGTATGAGACAGAATCTCAGAGTTGTTTTGATTTGCACTTTCCTGATGATTAAGGACATTGAACATTTTTTTCAGGTGCTTCTCAGCCATTCCATATTCCTCAGTTTGGAAATCTTTGTTTAGCTCTGTACCCCATTTTTTAAAATATTTTTTATTATTACGTATTTTCCTCAATTACATTTAGAATGCTATCCAAAAAATCCCCCATACCCTCCCCATTTTTAATAGGGTTGTTTAGTTTTCTGGAGTCCAACTTATTGAGTTCTTTATATATTTTAGATATTAGCCCCCTGTCATATTTAGGATTGGTAAAGATCTTTTTGCAATCTGTTGGTTGCCTTTTGGTCTTATTGAAAGTGTCCTTTGCCTTACAGAAGCTTTGCAATTTTATGAGGTCCCATTGTTGATTCTTGATCTTACAGCACAAGCCATTGCTGTTTTGTTCAGGAATCTTTCCTCTGTACCCATGTGTTCAAGTCTCTTCCCCACTTTCTCCTCTATAAGTTTCAGTGTCTCTGGTTTTATGTGGAGTTCCTTGATCCACTTAGACTTGAGCTTTGTACAAGGAGATAGGAATGGATTAAATCACATTCTTCTACATGCTAACTGCCAGTTGAGGCAGCACCATTTGCTGAAGATGTTGTCCTCTTTTCACTGAATGGTTAAAACCATTTAGTTTGGTTTAGCTCCTTTGTCAAAGATCAAGTGGCCATATGTGAGTGAGTTCATTTCTGGGTCTTCATAACTATTCCATTGATCTACTTGCCTGTTGTTGTACCAGTACCATGCAGTTTTTATCACAATTGCTCTGTAGTACAGCTGCGAACAGGGATGGTGATTCCACCAGAGTTTTTTTTATTGTTGAGACTAGTTTTTGCTATCCTAGGAATTTTGTTATTCCTCATGAATTTCTAAATTGCCCTTTCTAACTTTGTGAAGAATTGACTTGGAATTTAGATGGGCATTGCATTAAATCTATAGATTGCTTTCACCAAAATGGGCATTTTTACTATATTAATCCTGCCAATCCATGAGCATGGGAGGTCTTTCCATCTTCTGAAATCTTCTTTGATTTCTTTCTTCAGAGACTTGAAGTTCTTATCATACAGCTATTTCATGTCCTTAGTCAGAGTTACACCATATTATTTTATATTATTTGTGACTACTTTGAAGGGTGTTATTTCTCTAATTTTTTTCTCAGCCTGTTTATCCTTTGTGTAGAGAAAGGCCATTGATTTGTTTGAGTTAATTTTATATCCAGCTATGGAACTGAAGTTGTTTATCAGGTTTAGGAGTTCTCTGGTTAAAATTTTAGGGTCACTTATATATACTATCATATCATCTGCAAATAGTGATATTTTGACTTCTTCCTTTCAAATTTGTATCCCCTTGATCGCCTTTTGTTTTCTGATTGCTCAGGCTAGGACTTCAAGTACTATATTGAATATTTAGGGATACAATGGTATCTGTCTAGAAAATTGTCCAATTCATCCAGGTTTTCCAGTTTTGTTGAGTATAGCCTTTTGTAGTAGGATCTGATGATTTTTTTTGATTTCCTCAGATTCTGTTTTTACATCTCCCTTTTCATTTCTGATTTTCTTAATTAGAATACTATCCCTGTGCCCTCTAGTTAATCTGGCTAGGGGTTTATCTATCTTGTTGATTTTCTCAAGGAACCAGCTCCTGGTTTGGTTGATTGTTTGTATAGTTCTTTTTCTTTCCACTTGGTTGATGGTTGATTTCAGCCCTGAGTTTGATTATTTCCCACCTTCTACTTCTCTAGGGTGAATTTGCTTCCTGTTGTTCTAGAGCTTTTAGGTCTGCTGTCAAGCTGCTAGTGTATGCTTGCTCCAGCTTCTTTCTGGATGCACTCACAGCAATGAATTTTCCTCTTATGACTGCTTTCATTGTGTCCCATAATTTTGGGTATGTTGTGGATTCATTTTCATTAAATGTGCTGAGAAAAAGTTATATCCTTTTGTTTTAGGATGAAATGTTTTATGACTATCTGTTAAATCCATTTGTTTCATAACTTCTGTTTGTTTCACTGTGTCTCTGTTTAGTTTCTTTTTCCAGGATCTGTCCATTGATGAGAGTGGGGTGTTGACATTTCCCACTATTATTCTGTGACATGTAATGTGTGCTTTGAGTTTTAGCAAAGTTTCTTTTATGAATGCGGATGCCCTTGCATTTGGAGTATAGATTTTCAGAATTGAGAGTTCATTTTGGTAAAATTTACCTTTGATGAGTAAGAAGTCTCCCTCCTTATCTTTTTTTTTTTTTGAGAACTTTAGGTTGGAAGTCTATTTTATTCAATATTAGAATGGCTACTCCAGCTTGTTTCTTGGGACCATTTGCTTAGAAAAGTTTTAATCTAAGGTAGTGTCTGTCTTTGTTCCTGAGGTAGGTTTCCTCTATGTTGCAAAAAGTTGGGTCCTGTTTAAGTAACCAGTCTGTTAGTTTATGTGTTTTTATTGGGGAGTTGAGTCGATTGATATTAAGAGATATTAAGTAAAAGTCATTACTTCCTGTTATTTTTATTGGTAAAGTTGGAATTCTGTTCATGTGACTATCTTCTTTAGGCTTGTTGAAAGATTACTTTCTTGCTTTTCCTTGAGCTTAGTTTCCCTCACTGTGTTGAAGTTTTTTCTTTCTTATCCTTTGAAGGGCTACATTTGTGGAAAGATAATGTTTAAATTTGGTTTTGTCATGGAATACCTTAGTTTCTCCATCTATGGTAATTGAGAGTTTTCCTGGGTATAGTAGCCTGGGCTGGCATTTGTGTTCTTTTAGGGTCTGTATAACATCTGTCCAGGATCTTCTGGCTTTCATAGTTTCTGGTGAAAAGTCTGGTGTAATTCTGATTTGTCTGCCTTTATATGTTACTTGACCTTTTTCCCTTACTGCTAATATTCTTTCTTTGTTTTGTGCATTTGGTGTTTTGATTATTATGCAATAGGAGGAATTTCTTTTCTGGTTCAAACTATTTGGAGTTCTGTAGGCTTCTTGAATGTTCATGGGCATCTCTTTCTTTAGGTTGGGTAAGTTTCCTTCTATAATTTTGTTGATATTTAGTGGCCCTTTAAGTTGGAAATCTTTCTTCTTATCTATACCTATTATCCTTAGGTTTGGTCTTCTCATTGTGTCCTGGATTTCCCAGATGTGTTTTGTTAGAATACTTTTGCATTTCACATTTTCTTTGATTGTTGAGTCAATGTTTTCTATGGTATCTTCTGCTCCTGAGATTCTCTTCTCTTGTATTCTGTTGGTTATGCTTGCATCAGTGGCTCCAGACTTCTTTTGTAGGCTTTCTATTTTCAGAGTGGTCTCCTTTTATGACTTCTTTATTGTTTCTACTTCCAGTTTTAGATCCTGGATAGTTTTGTTCAATTCTTTCACCTGATTGTATGTGTTCTCCTGTATTTCTTTAAGTAAGTTATTTACTTCCTTCTTAGAGTCCTCCATCATCATCATGAAAAATGACTGTAGATTCATATCTTGCTTTTCTGGTGTGATGGTTTATGCAGGACTTGCTATGGTGGGAGAGTTTGGTTCTAATGGTGCCAAGTAACCTTGGTTTCTGTTGCTTCTGTTCTTTTTTTTTTTAATTTATTTTTTATTAGATATTTTCTTCATTTACATTTCTAATGCTATCCCAAAGCTCCTTATACCCTCCCCCCTACCCTACTCCCCAACCCACCCACTTCTGCTTCATGGCTCTGGCATTACCCTGTAATGGGGCATATGAGCTTTGTAATACCAATGGCCTCTCCTCCCATTTATGGCCGACTAGTCCATCCTCTGCTACATATGCAACTAGAGACACAGCTCGGGGGTTACTGGGATCCATCCCATATACAACCACCAAACCCAGGCAATATTGCATATACCAGGAAGATTTTACTGACAGGACCCTGATATAGCTCTCTCTTGTGAGTCTATGCCAATGCCTGGCAAATACAGAAGTGGATGCTCACAGTCATCTATTGGATGGAACACAGGGCCCCTATATGAAGAAGCTAGAGAAAGTACCCAAGGAGCTAAAGGGGTTTGCAACCCTAGAGGAGGAGTAATGATATGAACTAACCAGTACTCTCCAGAGCTGTGTCTCTAGTTGTTTCTTTTCTTATGCTTGCCTCCTGCCATCTGATTATCTCACGTGTACGCTGCCCTCAATATATCGGATGGGAGCCTGTCCTTCCTGTAATCCCAGTTGATTCGGGACTCCTCAGTGTCCAGATTTCTTTGTGATCCGGTGATTCCAGGATCCTGTGAACATGAGATTCTGAGTTCTTGGCAGTCAAGCTTCCTCTGAGACCCTGAGATCCTGGTGTGACCAAGCTCCTGGGCTTCTGGAATCCTGGAATCCTAAGATCTTGTGCGTCTCATAGTGCCTGGAATTGGTGTCTCCTCTGGGGATCATGGGGCTGTCCGCTGTATTCAAAACTAAGGTATAACAGCACTGACCAGAAGGAACCTGAGCCTGTGGTCAGGCAGGGCTCCTATGTCCTTGCTTCTGCTGGCACAGGTCTCTCATGGTTGGTTTGGAACAGATGTTGTGTTCCACTCACCAGTGATCCTAAGATCCTGGGCTTGCTAGGGTGTCTGCAGTGTGGAGAGTCCTCTGGGGATGGTGGGACCGTCTGCCAAGTTCCTGCCCAAGATGGCCTGGAGCAGGCACCAACTGTAAGGGGTATAATAAATTTTAAAACAGGCATAAATATGGAATGTTGCAATTTAAAACAAAAAAACTAATTTATTTTAGCTTAACATTGAAGAACACCTACTGCTTATCCAAACGACTCATGTTCAATTCCCAGCACCTAAGTTGGATAGTTCATAAGCAGTAACTCCTGTTTGAGCAGATACTCTGCTCTCTTCTGGATTCCACAGACAACAGTGTTTCATATATATTCCAACACACACGTATAAAATTAAAAACAGTGTAATAAATCATGATAATTCCCATGCCATTTATCAACTTCTCTCACTGATCCTTTCTTCCCCATCCTCTTCTTCATACATTATTTACTAGTATTTGCTTCTTAAATATTAAATTTTATAAGGAAATAAACCTGATAATACTTATACTTCTGAACTAGGTTTAATTTACTTAAAAGATCATAGTCATCTCTATCCATTTTCCTGATAATATGGCTCGTGTTTGTCGTTGGGGGATACTATACAATTTGGGGGGTTTTAGTTTCCTTAATGAATCAGTGTGACACCCATGATTACAGGAATTCTTTTCTGAGACTCATTTAAGTATGATAGTGGAACATGTGTGCAAATGTGTATGCATGTAGAGGTGAGCAAGATTCTGTTATCTGTGCATATATTTCTGAATGATATATGTGTATGTTTATACATGTGCATGTGTGTGTGCATGTGCACGTGCGTGTGTATGTGTGTGTGTGTATGTGTGTGTGTGTGTGTGTGTGTGTGTGTGTGTGTGTGTGTGTGTGTGGTTTATTTACATGCATATTTCAGAACAAGCAGTACAAAATCCAGTTGTAAACCTACTTATGAGATGTTCAACATGAGACCTCACTGTTTTTTCTATTTAGGGGATCAAACCAGGAAAACTAAGAACCCATTAAAGGTAGCTGTACCTTCTGTGTGGAGCACATTTCTAGTTGAAAGATTTGTGGATGGTTTGTCCATAATTTTCCCTGCCATAGCTCTCTACTGGCTATATAGAGAGGATGAGGGAAGTATCTCCAAACTAAATAACTCTGCGTTGTAGTCTGGATAGATCTATTCTCTACAGATGCCCTTTAAACACATCATAACCTAATATTTATAAACCAAAGTAAGTACTTCAAATATTCTAGCACATTCTCAATGTTTTATGCAAATTAATTATACATTAACTTGATATGCTTGACAATAAGCTTCTCAGTTCAATTCCATTAGCTCTAAAACCCATGCTTTATAGCAGTATGCTTGGCGACTGGCCTTTCTGTATGTACTCCCAATAGTTTTCCTAGCATCTACGTTTGTAAACATCTGCAACCAACAATATAGCTTTTTGATACATAAACACATGCCCAAAATCTTAGATTTTTTTCAACGGTTACCTCATTTTTCTAAGTGTAGCATCAAGAGTTCACATTTATTCATCATTAATGTATTTACAAAAATACTAGCAGGAAAACCCATGTAACATTTCACATTGCACTCTAAATCACATGGATGAAACTAATGTTCCTAATGAATTCTAAACAAATATTCTGATATTAATTCCATATGAAGGTCCAGGTAACTTGTGTTTCTTTTTGTCAGTGATATCAACCTACAGTGTTCTTTTGATTTTCCAAGTACCTTCACTTAGAGTACCCACCTAGCACAAACTTAATCACACATATTTAAATCTTATAGCTGTTCTCTGTATAAATTATTTCCCCAGCAGTGCCCAATCTCCTTGTCAGCAGGCTCTGTATTATTCTGCCTTCATATCCTATTGAGTGACCTTTAATTCCACTCAGTAGGTACATGGAAGTGTTAATAGAATTGATTCACTAATGTCATAAGTGGTAAATTATAATGAATGTGTAATCATTTTAATTGTAAGATTTCTTGACTTGGGTTCTTATTTGTGTATACCTCTCTAAATTGAAACTGAAAGAGAAAGTATCTTGTAGATACATATGTTCACTTTCCATTTTGTGATTTAGAGTAAAATAAAAGCTGAAGGGAGCCATGGTGGTTAACTCTGTTTAACCTATGCACTAGACAGTGAAGGGGATTTTAGCTATTAGATGGATTCTGATGTATTTCCAAATAATGAGTAGTACATTGTATCAGGCAACATGTGAGTGTATTTCATTGGACGGTCATCCTTTCTGAGAAGACTTAATCTCCCAGTGAAAGATGAGACCTACAGACATTGCAGACCTTATTCATTCAGTTTGTAATGTCTGATCAAGCCCACAGAATCAAGCTGACTTGGTCAAGTCAGTCAAATTCTACCTCATTTTATAGAAATAACTTCCAGGGACTGTGATGCATGTGTGGGTAATTGAAGATCATAGTTATGAAGGAACTGCGAAGAAGATATGTGAAGGCAAAGAAATCAGGCTAAAACAAGAGAAGGAAAGTCATAAAGAACAGGGAATCCTGGTTCCAGTAGCTTAAGAGGCCCTAATCTCCTTGAAAGTGTGCTCACCTCCTACGCTCTTTCCAAGAAGCACTTTAGGGCAATGATAAGCTACTCTCAGGTTTTTATATTGTTTCCATACATGAAACTTCTTACTAGTTCAAAATGCTGAAAATTTTCCAAAAGTATGGACAGAGAAGACAATGAAGAGGCTTGGAGTTAAGTCAGATCATTTGAGTATCTATGTCAGCTATAATACATCGGTGTCTGAATAAGTGAGGGCCAGCTTTCTGTACTGCAAGTAAAGGATGAAGAAGCACTTCAGATTCCTGGATGCTAAGCCTGCCCCCAAATTCTGTGATTATGCCATGGTGCTAGTTGTATAAATGAGTGCCATACATCTGATAAGACTAAGACTATCAAATACTCAGATGTTTTGTGGATATGTTTATAATTTCTAGCATTTTATTTTACTTTAATTATTTTAGTGTTTACTTAAAGGGTTTAGTCTTAATTGGTAGTTTGTTTTATAATTAGTGTCATGCTCTTCTACACCATTGCATACACTAGCAAGGTTTTGCTGAAAGGACCCTGATATAGCTGTCTCTTGTGAGACTATGCTGGGGCCTAGCAAACACAGAAGTGGATACTCACAGTTAGCTATTGGATGTATCACAGGGCATTAGTTATATTTGACCCACCATCAACCCAGTCCTACTTTCAGGCTTTATAAACAAATAAATCTTTAAAAAAAGCAAAATAGATCATATATATGTATATATGCATATATGTATATATCATATATACTTATGTATGACTAATATATATTTTCACCAGTAATTTTACATCTTTTTATCATATTCACACCAACTCATTATTGATCCAACCACTCTTCCCTACCCACCCAATATGTTCTTTTTTTAGATGTCAAACCCATCAAATCCAATATGTGCTGCCAATGCATTCTTATATGCCTGATTTTTTGCTGGAGCTTGGTCAACTCACGACTGAATACAATCTTAGAAAAAATAGACTCTCCCTTTCCCAATAGCTATCTCTGCCAATATCTCATTGGCTAGAAGTGAGTTTTCATGCCCATCTCCCTTCTCCATGTTGAGATTTTTGTCTAGCTTGAGATTATTCAGGTCTTGTGGATACATTCACACCTTTGAGTTCATAACCTCAGTATGGTAGTCATTGCATCACCTTTAATCTAATACCTGGTAACACAAGAGTCACATTTTACTGCCCATAGCTAGCATCCTTTGAGTGATCTGTAGATGTTAGGTATAATCATAGTCATTTTTAACAATAAAAGAACTTCTGGGGAAATCACCTTCCCTGACCTCAAGCTGTACTACAGACCAATAGTGATTTAAAAACTGTATGGTATTAGTACAGAGACAAACACATTGATCAATGGAATAGAACTGAAGTCCCAGAAATAAAACTAAACATTTACGGACACCTGATCTTTGACAAAGAAGCCAAAAAATATACAATGGAAAAAAGAAAGAATATTCATAGTCATTTAAGCCTTAACTTATTCAATGTTTCTACAAACCCTGTTCTGCCTTGTTAAGCATTTATCACTTGAACTGAAGCAATATTGAAAATTTTACCCAAGGCCATACAATATATTATTTGTTTTTATTTATAACACATGTGGTATTATTATAAAACTTAAAATAATAACATCGTTAAAAAAAAAACATCCTGCCTTCATAGCCTTTGCTGTTTCCCTCTGATACAGTCTGCCTCCTGTATTCAAATTCTCTTACATGATATCCTAGTTCTTTAACATTTAAAAAAATACCCATGGGAAAATTTACCTCTGCTTACTCATACCTAGTGCTGTACTTTATGGCACCCAAGACCACACTTACATTCCACAGGACCTCATGAACTCATCGTGCTAAATTCAAATACAGCTCCGTGGCATGTTTTAGAAAATCATATTTAAATTCAGTCAATATTCTTTCTAATGGAGATACATACAAGTGAATAATATGTCTTCAAGGCTTCTTTTTTTCTCTTTTACAAAAAGGCCGTGTTTTTTGGTAAAACATCACCAATGTGACTTCAAAATGAAGATGTTTTTAGAAAAAGAATTCATGCTTACCAGCAATGGACTATACACAGCATGGCTACATATGTCTCCTGTCTTATAAACCATAACTGCTCTTTCCAAGCTATTCAGGCTTAGACTCTAACTAATGGCATACATTTCTGCCAGAAGTGTCTGTAAGTCACATCGCTCAAGAAATATGCAAAGTTCTCTATTGTATGTGTGTTGGTGACCTCATAGCAGCTGGTGTATGCTGCCTGTTTGATGGTCCAATGTTTGAAAGATCTCGGGAGTCCAGATTAATTGAGACTGCTAGTCCTCCTACAGGATAGCCCTTCTCCTTAGCTTCTTTCAACCTTCCCTAATTCAACTACAGGGGCTAGCTGCTTCTGTCCATTGGTTGGGTGCAAATAACTGCATCTGACTCTTTCAGCTGATTGTTGGGTCTTTCGGCAGGCAGTCAATATAGATCCCTTTATAACCTCAGTAATAGTGTCAAGCTGTGGAATCTCCCCTTGAGTTGTATCCCACTTTGGGCCTGTCTCTGGACTTTCTTTTCTTCAGGTTCCTCTCCATTTCCATCTCTGTAATTCTTTCTATTATTATTATTATTATTATTATTATTATTATTATTATTATTAATTATATATTTTCTTTATTTACATTTCAAGTGTTATCCCCTTTCCTAGTTTCCCCTCTGAAAATCCCCTATCACTTCCCCCTTCCTCCTGTTCCCCCACTCACCCACCCATTCCTGGTCCTGGTATTCCCCTTTACTGGGGCATAGAGCCTTCACAGGACCAAGGGCCTCTCCTCCCATTGATGACCAACTAGGTCATCCTCTGCTACATATATAGCTAGAGCCACAAGTTCCACCGTGTGTTTTCTTTCAGATAGAAACAATCACGGGACAGAGGTGTGGCTGTGGGATAGTGTATTGGCTAGTTTTATGTCAATGTGACACAGGCTGGAGTTATCACAGAGAAAGGAGCTTCAGTTGGGGAAATGCCTCCAGGAGATCCAGCTGTAAGGCATTTTCTCAATTAGTGATCAAGCAGGGAGGTCCCCTTGTGGGTGGTGCCATCTCTGGGCTTGGTTCTATAAGAGCAAGCTGAGCAAGCCAGGGGAAGCAAGCCAGTAAAGAGCATCTGTCCATGGCCTCTCATCAGCTCCTGCTTGCTGACCTGCTTGAGTTCCAGTCCTGACTTCTTTCAGTGATGAACAGCAATGTAGAAATGTAAGGTGAATAAACTCTTTCCTCCCCACCTGCTTCTTGGTCATGATGTTTGTGTAGGAATAGAAGCCCTGACCAAGACAACCCTCCCTTGATGTCCTGTCTTCCTACTAGTGTTGGGCTCTATAAGTTCCCTCTTTCTACTGTAGGGCATTTTATCAAAGGTACATTCTGAGGGGTCCCCCCAACCTCCTATTTCCTGTGATTGCCTGGCCCTCAGGGCTTCAGTCCTATTCCCTCACCCAATACCAGATCAGGTGTCTCTCTCCCCCCACTGCCCTCCCACCCAACCCACTTTCCCTCCCTCCCTCCCTCTCTCCCTCCCTCCCATCCTCTGTCCCTCCCTTTCTCCCTTCCTCCCTCCCAACTTGTGAATGGTCTGTGCTCATTCAGAGATGATACACATAACCCTGAAGTAACTGGAGGCCCCAGGGAGTTTAGAGGTCAGGTGGGGTGGGGGTTGGGGGCATCCACATGGAGACAGGGTGGGGTGGGGAGGAGGTGTGGGATGTGGAGGAGTATTTGGCTAGATGAGGAGGAGTAGGGAATGGAATATGGAATGTAAAAATTGAATTACAAATAAAATTCAATTTAAATTTTTTATATTACAAAGAAACCCAATGAAGGAGCTAGAGAAAGTACCCAAGGAGCTAAAGGGGTCTGCAAACACTATAGGAGGAACAACAATATGAACTACCCAGTACCCCTTAGAGCTTATGCCTCTAGTTGCATATGTAGCAGAGGATGGTCTAGTCAGCCATCAATGGGAGGAGAGGCCCTTAGTCTTTCGAAGATTCTATGCCCCAGTACAGGGGAATGCCAGAGCCAGGAAGCAGGAGTGGGTGGTTGGGGAACAGGGCAGGGAGAGGGTATAGGGGACTTTTGGGATGGCATTTGAAATGTAAATGAAGAAAATATCAAGTTAAAATAAATAAATAAATAAATCTAAAAAAAAAAAAACAAAAAAATGTGAACCACTGCCTCTCCCCACAAAGAAAGAAATACGCAACAAACTTCTAGGCTTTCTAGTTGGGAAGTCTAGTGAGAAGTGATCTTGTGAGTGTACCAGACCTGGCAAAGTTGAAAAATGAATGGAAATATAGTTCCAGAGAAATCTATTTTGATCTATTTGGAGACAAAATCAAAAATCCTCACGGAATTCTCCCATTAGAATAATAGGAAATGAACCTTTGTATGTCCATTCCATGGGTCTGATATTGGATACATGTTGTGTCCTTAGTAAGGCAGCTTCCTTGTCCAAGGATAATTACTGGAAAATGACTTAATCCACTGGAGAATTATTACCTACCTTTGAGACAGTATGGTGGCCTATTCCAAGGAGTCTCTTGAAAGTATGCCCAAAACCCAACATTGTTACAAATACTGAATGCTTTCGTTCTACAAGTAGTTTCACAGAATTCTGGTTGGTCTCTTTCTCTAGCATCACGTATGAGAAAGGTTAGTGCGACAACTATATCTTTTTATACACAACAGATACTAATCATTTTTCCTTTGTCATCATTTAGTATAGTTACTTTATTTTTACAGACTTATCTACTAAAGGAGGGAGGTTCTTATTCCTATACCTCAGTGTCACTATTTACCTTTTCTTTCTCTGAATTTTGCATCTACATTTGTCCTCTGATCATTAAAACTGAATTTAGGACAAGTGACTCGCATTAGTGTTAAGGATTATCTTTGTGTCCATAACAGAAACAACAGCTTTGCCTCAATTTTCCCACTGAGGAAGCAATTTTCTTCTCTTGTATGCTAGTTTTTTTTTTTTAAGAAGCCAAGAATACTTAGATAAGTGTCATTTATTTAATATAAATACGAATATGGTTGAACTTCAAGTGGACATATCTTCTGCTCTTATAGTACTTATGAAGGTAGAAGGACCTAACTCCCAATTAGTGGCTCATAGAATTATATATTATGACAATTTATTTATATAAAAATCTCCAAAAGAAATGCATTCCTGGAAGTAAAATTCATCTATGGATCAATACTGAAATGTCATTTTTGCTTTCTCTCCCACTGTCAGGTCATAACTTATATGGCATATAATACAATGAATAAATTGGTGTTGCACTGACTTTACTTTTTTTTGGAAAATCACAGAGAGCCCTCTGCCCCACCCAGGGATCCATCCCATAAACAACCATCAAACTCAGACACTATTGCATATGCCAGAAAGATTTTGCTAACAGGACCCTGATATAGCTGTCTCTTATGAGGCTATTCCAGTGCCTGGCAAATATAGAAGTGGATGCTCATAGTCATCTATTGGATGGAACACAGGCCCCCAATGGAGGAGCTAGAGAAAGTACCCAAGGAGCTAAAGGGGTCTGCAACCCTATAGGTGGAACAACAATATGAACTAACCAGTACCCCCAGAGCTCGTGTCTCTAGTAGCATATATAGCAGAGGATTGCCTAGTTGGCCATCAATGCGAGGAGAGGCCCTTAGTCTTGTAAAGATCATATGCCCCAGTACAGGGGAAGGCCAGGGCAGGAAGCAGGAGTGGGTGGGTTGGGGAGCAGGGCAAGGGGAGGGTATAGGGGACTTTGGGGATAGTATTTGAAATGTAAATGAAGAAAATATCTCATAAAATATATTTTAAAAAGAAAAAAGCAAATCATAGAAATGATCTTCTATTTGATACATGTGTGATCCCATTTGTGTTCATAATCTCAAATAATAGATATATATGAGGCCATGTGGGCAGGAAGACAAATGTAATCTACTGCGTGTGTTCAGTCCTGTCATAACGAAAAGCATGTTCTATCACTTGGAAGAGGAGCATTAGAATCACCTGAAATAAAGCTAGCACTTCTTCTACATTAAACTCTAGACAACATGAAATCATATGGGTAAGTAGTATAAGCCATGCAGCTAACAGGTACACATTAGAGCCATACAGTCCAGAACACAATGCTTGCCTAATGTGTCCGTGTCTTCAATAGAATGACAGTAAAACATGATGCAAAATTAACTTGTCACACTTCGTACTCAATTTTGTTAGTGGATATATCTCATGACTAATACTGTTCATATCATAATAGTATGATGATAATGTCATATTCAGATATAAATGATGTATAAAGATTATAAACTCCATGTTCACTTTAGTTAGCCAGACATTTCTATTTCTCTATGGCTCTCCATGTCTGTGACCATCCAGCATTTTCACTGCTAACTCCTTACTAATCAGGCAAGCCATGTTTCTTGTCCTATAAGTCAAAGACAGTTTTACTTAAGGCTGTATTTATTTCTGCACAACAAGAAGGCATGGCGTACTAACTGAAAGTTGGTCAATAAGAACATTTATTTCCCTGAAACATTAGTCATGAAATAAATCCTTTTCATTTAGCACATATTACTCATGTGCCAAACAACATTGATTCCATGTTTTCCTTCTCCTACTTGCTATTCCTAAGGAAACCTTGATGCAGCCTTAGATGTAGAAAGAAAGGGAGGCACTAGTGAAAAATGTTTATCTAAGCTACTCATTCAGCTCTTATGTGTTTTTTCTCCTTGCTTATGCCTAATCTTCATTGTAATATTTCCATTTTCTCCCAAGTTAAAGCAGGATCAACCTAATATAATTTGACAGTTCTGATAAACACAGCTCTTGATGGTATCATGCTACATGAGCATTTTCTCTGGTTTCTTAAACCTTAGCTACCCATTATGGCCTGTAATTCTGACATTCATATCACTGTTTTTTACAATGCAACTTTAAATTTCTGAAGCATGACAAAGAACACACAATATCTTCTCTCATATCAACATAGGGACTTCTGGTTTCCATGGGCCAGCTATTATGGTATCTGGTAATGTATCAGTATTTTTTCTCCTTTCCTTATCTACTTTATGAATGAGAAGGAATATATACACTCTGTGTGTATGTGTGTGTGCGTGTGTGTGAGTGTGTGTGTGTGTGTGTGTGTGTGTGTGTGTGTAATAAATAAGGTTAAGATGGCTTCACAATTCCATCAATTTTATCTTCTTAAATACAACAGTAAAATTCTTACTTTAGACAGAGCACAATATTCCTCAAGTATAATTTATATGAGTTAAGAGACTACTTTGTTTTTTCCCTGAAATTCCCCTGACATTTGCCAATCTTGTAACTTTCACTAGAAATCTTAGAGGTGACATGATTAATTCTACTATGGAATATAATAAAAAACGAAATGGCCACAAAGCCATTGTTGGACCCATGGTGACCGGGTAAAAAAGGGCTAAGTTCCCATTTATTGCCTAAGTGTGTAGCTACCTTTAAAAACATGATCTGTAATGCTGATGTTGACTAAAATTTCAAAATATGAATTTTAAGACTTGCCTGTAAAAACATAATTTTAAAAGAGCAGAGACTGAAGGAAAGACTATCCAGTGACTGGCACACCTTGGGATCCATCCCATGAGCAGGTACCAAACCCTGACACTATTACAGGTGCTGTTGTGCTTGCAAACAGGAGCCTAGCATAGCTGTCCTCTGAGAGGCTCTAGCAACAGCTGACTGAGCCAGATGCAGATACACACAGTCAGGTGTTGGACTGAGGTCAGGGACCCATATGGAAGAGTTGGAGGAAGGATTGAAGGAGCTGAAGGGGATGGCAACCCCATAGGATGGCCAAATGTGTCAGTTAATGCAGACTCCTGGGAGCTTCCAGAATCTAAGCCACCAACCAAAGAGCATTCATGGGCTGGTCCAAGGCCCTCTGCACATGTGTAACACAGGACTGCCTTGTCTGGCCTCAGTGGGAGAGGATGTGTCTAATCCTATAGAGACTTGATGTTCCAGGAAAGGGGTATGGCCTGGGGGGAGCACCCTCTCAGAGGCATAGGGGAGGTGGGATAGGGTGATGAACTCTGGGAATGGGGTCTGGGGGCAGGCACAACATTTGGGGTATAAATAAATAAAATAATTTTTAAAAATAAATCTGCACATTCATTTATGGGAGAGGTTGAGATACTGTTACTATTATTTCCTCATTTAGAGTTGTGTATTGCATCGTTATTTAGATTCCATATATCAAATAAAGAAACTGTTTAAGGGACATGAGTTTCCAGGATGATCCCCATCCAGATCACACAGAACATTTCTTCCTTTGTTTTTTGACTGAGCAAGAGCCTTATTGTCATTCATATTAAAAACTATTTATTTTACATGTATAAAGATTTACCTGCATGCACACATATATGACATATGTAACTGATATCACAGAGGTCAAAGGAGGGTTACAGATCTCCCATTTTTGGAGTTGTTCTTACTTTTGGACCACGATGTGGGTGTTTAGAGTGAAATCTGGCTCCTTTGCAAGAGCAACAAGTCTGTTTAAGAGCTGAGCTTTCAGTATGGATCCAGTCAGTCATCCTCATCATTTTTTTCTAAGATTTTGCCATTATTTAGTAGGTTTATTTTGCTTCTGTGATATAAAAATACAGAACAACTAGCTTATAATAAAAACAAAACCATATTTCCTTAACTATTCTAGAACATAAGGATTCAAACATGAAACGTTTAGCTTCTGATGAGGGTCTACTTGTTATATTAGACTTTAGTAGGTATCAGAAGTATAAACTTTGGAATTAAAAGGACGCTGAAATACCTAGCACAGCAATAACCAATTACTGTAAAAAAATCATTAGTCCATTTAAAGGGACAGCATCCTCATGAGCTAAATACCATGCAAAGCTCCCAGTTCTCCACACCATTACCATGACAGTTACATCTAAACCTGAGTTTCAAATTGATAATCATGCCAGTGACAGTCAATTCTCTACTGTTGTTGGGTATGAGTAGCCTTGTGACTTTCATTATCTCAGTACTCAGTCATAGTCATACAGGGATCTCAGCACTTTTCAATACAAGATGTTAAATACAATGGCACAAATATTCATTCATTAAATTTTTATATCATCTACCTTTATAAGTGATCTCAATTTATGCATCCAATTCTATTCTACATATTCTTGCTGGAACACAGTGAGATTTGCAGTAATTTCACAAATAAATGTTGTTTTTTTCGTTGTTGTTGTTGTGATTATTTTTGTAAGCTCAGTACTCCCTAAGGAGGTTAGGAAGGGAGAAGGAAGTCATGATTAATCCCTGACAGAGGTTCATATGGTCATAAATGTAGATGAATCAATCCCTTGGGGAAGAACCAATCCCTGACATTATTAATGATACTTTGTTATGCTTAAAGATCTGATCCTAGCATAATTGTCCTCTGAGAGGCTCAATCTAACAGCTCATTGAAACAGATGTAGAGACCAACAGCCACTCATTAGATGGAGTTTGGGAAGTCTGTGGAAGAGTCGGGGGAAAGGGGTAGACTGAGGGACCTGAAGAGGATAATGACTCCTCAGGAAGACCAAGAGACTCAAAATTCTGGACTCTTGGGGGCTCTCAGAGTTGGAACAACTAACCAAAGAGCCAGCATGAACTGGACCCAGCATCCACCTCCACTGACCCTCCTCACATTTGTAGCAGATGTGCAGCTTAGTCTCCATGCAGGTCACCCACCCTCAACAACTGGAAAGGTGGCTATCCACAAATTTGTTGTCTGCCTGTGAATACTATTCTACTAACTGGGCAGCCTTGTCTGGCCTCAGTGAGAGAGGATGTACCTAGTCCTGCAGTGTCTGTTGTGCCAGCAGAGGGGTAGAATAACCTGGGTACCCCACTTCTCAGGGGAATTGGGGAAGAAGCTATGAGATGGGGAGACTTGGAGGAGAGGGTACCTGATATTAGGATATAAAGTGAATACACATACACACACACGTAGAGGATTACAAAGTCTTAAACAGAAGACTTCTAGCCTTTTCTGAAGAACAGTGGATAGTTACTACAGGACGAAGTGGTTCACAGAAACATGGAGATTTGTGACTTTGAAGACATCATTCTAGATGCTCTCATTTCAAATTTACTAGTTTCATTCCTTTAACACAGGAGTCCTGGTCAAGGCACTGTATCATCTTCCCTCTTGTTCTCCTGAGCTATACCTGGCCTGGAGCTTCATCTTTTCCTGACCACTGGTTAGAGGAGGCAAGACTGTCTCTTTGTACTACAACAGCAGCTTTAGTCCTTAGCATACTGCCTTATATTGGAGCTTTTCAATGGCAGGTTCTGATTGTGTGTCTGCAGTGTATTAATGACACCTAGAAATGGCCACCCTTCAAATTCTTGCAGTTCCTGACATAGTGAAGATACCACACAATCCTGTAAGAATTCCATTGCAGGCAGCTCTCTGGCGAAAGCTGGAGGCTTATCTCACTGTCATGTGCCATGACCAGTCAGCCCTCCATCTTCCACAAATTTTCATTGCTAAACAGCTTCTGAATAATTCATGCTCCAGATAACATTTCAGATTTGACTCACCAGTCATAAATACAATTCCCAAAGAGGAGATGTATTGAGTCGCTGGAGTTTGTAGACAAATATCTTACTCAGGGGAAGAGAGGAGAACAGCCAGATTGGCAGATGGAGAGATTGAGCTGTGATGAAATTTCAAGGAAGATTTTATCTGGGTATTGTGGTGGATTTTGGAGCAGAACTTCAGCTTCTTTCAAATAGGTCAAGAGAGCCATGTCTTTCCATCCTGTATCAGTTTATTGTGTGAAACAGACTCCAAGAATACTGACATATACATGGGAAAATAACTTCGTTCGACTGTGGGAAGTTCTTAGAGACTGAGATGTGGGCTGTTGGTAGACAAGACAGACAAAATAGGAAAATGTGGAATGAATACTAACACTAAAAGCAAAATAGGATTAGTATTCCCCAGCCAAGTAGAGTCCTCAGGTAATGAGGGGAATGCTTTGCTTAATTTGATATTAAGTATTCACCTTGGCTAGCCCACTTAGTTTAGGAATAGTGGTATTTTACTCTATTGTTTCAAAGCTCTCCTGACACCATGACACACAGACATGGAATACAGTTTCTCTCTCTCTCTCTTTTCTTAGTATATATTATTTATACACAATAATTGTGTTTTAATCATAACCACTCAAATACCATCTCTTGTTCTCTTTTTTCTCATACTCATGCACTTCCACTTCCCAAACTGTGTGTCACCTACTTTCACGACTACTTTTACATATTTATTTTGTTGTCATTCTCATGAGCATGAATGGAGGGTTATTTACAGGAATATAAGTAACATACAAAGGATGCACCATTGAAAACTCTGTCTTTCTCTCCACATCAGTGACTAACTAGCTACAGCTATCTCTTCAGGAAAGTCCAGGCCATAGAGGCCTTTTCCACATCCTTGCCAGAATGTAAGCACAGGCTTGTGTAAGTAACTCCAGATATTCTGAGTTCATGAGTACAGTGGCATTCCAGAACACACTGCAGTGTATTCCTCCTTGAGGGCTGTCCTACAACTGTAGTCCCCTTGCCCCTTTTATTTGTTTTTCTTCATAATTTTTAATTTAAATATAATTATATCATTTTCCAACTTTCCATTCTCTCCCTCTAGCCCTTTCCATGATTTTCCCTTACCCCCTTTCAAATATATGGCCTCTTTTTCTTTGATATATAAGATCTATAGTAATATTTTGTGCAATATAATGTATATTATATAAATATATAAATACAAACTGCAGAGCCTGTTTAATGTTATGGTGTGTATATGACTTTAGGGACTGTCCCCTTGGTATTGTATAATCAATTAAGAGTTATTAACAGCCCTTTGATTGAACTTAAGGCCCAGTCAGCAATAGAGAAGTATTGTCTCATACAGTAAACAAGCCAACTGTATTGGAGTAGTAGGGTTATAACGATTAAAAGAGAACCTATTACTGTTACTTTCCTAGGCTAGAATAATTACTCACTAAATCTATTATCCTTATCCTCACAGATAAATGTAGCCTTCATACCTCAACCAAGAAGCTTCTTTTTGCAGCACATGGGTCAGTGGGTAGGGGAGTCATTTTATTTTTTAGGAAAGATGGTTAATTATAGGTAAGTTGAGATTGGTTAGGAAGAATACTGGGTGTAGAAAGCCTCAAGCAGATGCTGGATTGATGGGATTAGGAAAACATAGGTGTCAGGAAAGGGTTAGCCAAAATGAAGCTCACATGAAGAACCCATGTAGGAACCTATGATCTTATAAGCTAAGGGCTTATAGTAAAAATAATAGTGAACCATGATATGGGAAAGAACAGTGGCAGAAAAGTGTTGAGAGCTAAAGGGTTATAGTGATAGACACAGTGTAGGGTAAGAAACCATAAAAATCTAAAAAGCGATCTGAAACATCCAACTCGTTCATATCCTAATGGAAGAATAATTTAAATGGGCAAAGATGATTTTGAGTAGAAACACTATGCACAGAAAGACAGCACTGTTCCTAGAAGACATGAGTTATTAAGTGAAGCCTTACTTCCAGGCACAGGCTACCTTCCAAAGAGTTATTGATTATGGAAATCCAGAAGCTTCTCAACAACACATGTATTGGCTGTTGCTTGTAGTTGCCACAACCACATAGTAAGACCCTACTAACACACACTTTGGTAATAGAACATAGAGAAATCATTCTTAATATCCCACAGGATTAGAAGGTATAATGTTGGATGCTGGAGGAGCATCACTAGTCTTAACCATCACTGGGCCCTACTCACTACAATACTCACCTGCTAGGAAAGTTATGCTGACTTGGGTACAAAAGAGGGAAGGATCTTTGTGAATGTAGCCAACTGTTCCCTTGACAACATTTGAGGATGACTCTACAGGCATGAACATATTTATACCTAGTATTTTTAACATGATTAAAACCCATGGGTATGTAAGTCATGTGGCCTACAGGAGAATCTTTACGGATGAGGTTGTGTTTTGAAAATCCCTCTGAAATATTTATATTTACACACATAGACCTGTGCTGTTTTCAGCTTCAGCGACAGAGACTTGTATCTTGTGAAGTTCTGAGAACAAATGATTGTGAATTCTCCGCCATTAAATGGGATTCCTATACCAACTCTCTCCTTGAGAAAGAAGGAACTGAGCCAGGCATGGTGGCACATGCCTTTAATCCCAGCACTCGGGAGGCAGAGGCAGGCAGCTTTCTGAGTTCGAGGCCAGCCTGGTCTACAAAGTGAGCTCTAGGACAGCCATGGCTGTACAGAAAAACCCTGTCTCCAACCCCCGCCCCCCCAAAAAAAAAAGAAATGAAAAGAGGAGAGAAGAAAAGAAAGAAAGAAGGAAGGAACTTCACAGAACAGGGGAGATAAAGAATGAGAGAGTAGAACTTGGAGGCAAGCCGTGAACAGCCAACTTCTGGAAGTGGTATGATTTCATGACATCTGTAGCTAATCCAACAGGACATCCTTAAGATCAAGCACAAATAGGGAAAGGCTTCCAATTCCATACGCCTAGCTCCAGAGCTGTGCATGTCAATAGCTGCTGAAGGAGATAGAATCACTTTTCTTGAGGTACAGAATGACTCTTGTTAAGATACCATTGCCCCATGTAATGACCCTACACACATTTGCACATGGACACAACTTACATGGACTTAGAAAGTTATTTCTTTTAAGCCATGAAGATGGATATCAAAGATATAATGAATAAAATTTTCAAAAAGCCCCTAAAGAATCGATGGGGTTGCCATCCTGTTCAGATCCTTCAATCCCTCCCCCTAAGTCTTCCATAGCGATCCCTGACCTCAGTCCAATACTTGGCTGTAATTATCTGCATCTGTCCCATTCAGGTTCTGGTATAGACTCTCAGAGGACAGTGTCAACTAACCTGGATGCATGAGAGCTCCCAGAAACTAAGATACCAAGTAAAGAGCATACACAGGTTGGTTATGGCAATTACAAGCAACAGCCAATGCATGTGTTGTTGAGAAAACTCTGGATTTCCATAATCAATAACTCTTTGGAAGGTGGCCTGTGCCTGGAAGTAAGGCACACATGAAACAGAGGACTTCCTTGTCTGGTCTCAGTGGAAGAGGATGAACATAATCCTGTAGAGACTTGATGCCTGAAGGAAGGGGGATACCTGGAGGTGGGATGAGGAGAGCACCCTCTCAGAGGTAAAGGGGAGAAAGGATGGCAGAAGAACTCTTAGAGGGGGTGCAGGAAGGGAACAATATTGGGGATGAAAATGAGTACGATAATTAACAATTTTCTAAGCAAAATGAAATGTCTAATATTTCTGCATACATTTTTATTTTTATAATTCTATGATGTTGGCAGTTTTCATAAAAAGTAAGATACTAACCATAACCATTTAGCTCAGTGAGTGACAATATATGGACCAGCAAACCAATGGCCTGCATCCTAGGAATATTAATTTGTTTAACGAAAGAAAAAAAAAAGAAAAATCAAGCAAAAGTTGGATTGTGGGTGGGTAGGGGATTGGGGGGGTGGGTATGGGGGACTTTTGGGATAGCATTGGAAATGTAAACAAGGAAAATACCTAATTAAAAAAAAAGTTGGATTAAAAATAGTTCCTATACTATACCCCAAAGATGATAACATTGAGTTTCGAACTCTAAAAGTAAAAAGAGTATCAAAAAAGGTTTCAGCAAATGAAATTCTGATATGCCTGTGTCCAGGGACAGGTACTGAAAAGCCCTGTGCTGCCAGTAGAGCACAGTGAAAGCCACACCATACAAAAGACTGTGTGTGAACTGTACGAAGAGAATGCACTTCTCTGGGAATATGTGAAGATTCCTAGCATGCTTCAAATATTGAACCCAGCCATTTAAATTGTTAGCATGCATGTATCATGTTTTCTTTTGATTCCAGGAGAATTTTTAAAAGTTGGCTTAAATTATTTGTTTATAGAGTTGTATTAGGTTTGCTTTATTTAACATATTCAGTTTATCTACCATTTAACAAATCCTTCAGACATGGGGCATATGGAAGTTTTGTCATGATATGCTTACTATTTAAACTCAAATTAGAGATTTTGCATATGTACAACTATATACATTCTTTTAAAATATAGTATTAAGAATGTAGCAAAATGAACTGTTTCATATGCATTAAGTACAAACATAGCTGAATCTGATTCTTTTACTTTTGGTTTTCTAAAAATATTTGCCAACAAGTAAAGACTTTCAGTTACATTTGTCTTTAATTAAATAGGAAATCCAGGGAGTCCATTACACCCCCAACCATGAAAAGAAATATCTAAACAGCCAGAGTAGTTGTAACATATGACAGCTCTAATTGTGCCCCTCACTGAGAATAGAAAAATCCTGAGCAGGCTTTCACATGTATTTACAGAAGGTTTTGTTGAAGGGTAACTGGAGAAGAAACAAAAAGCAGTTAGCACAGATCAGCTAACTCAAATCACTCAGCTCGTGTTTGACATTTCTGTAATGAAGGGTGATTATCCTTGATTTGTATTATGATTATGATTGTAACTTTCATAATGTGGCTGTTCAAAAAAATTCCACAAAACAATGAGTCTCACAAAATATCCCCAAATTAGAATCTGTACCAGATTCATTTTTATGATCTCACTATATTCTCAGTAAATCGCAGTTCTACTTTAAGCACAGTAAAAACTTTCTAATAGTTGTATGTTTATGATGCATTTGTCTAAAAGCAAACACAACAGAGCATTATTATATAAATAGACCTCATTAATTGTAATTAAAATTTAAAATTATTATTTCAACATCTACACAGAACTTACAAATATTAGTAACCTTAAGGGCTTCCTACCTGAAGAGAAAGTTGGTAGAAATTATATGATGACTCTTGATTGAAGGCTAAGTGTATGGAACTAAGGTAACAGCTTGTTTTTAAGAGAATATTGGAGTCTCTATTCCTTTTCATGGTTATGTTCTTTCCCAGAAGTTTCCGACAGTAGAGGTGTGAGGTAGTGAGGATATAGATCATCCTTTTAGACCATGTGTCTCTCTCATGCCTCTGATCAAGCATACAGCAGCATAGGCTGGGCTGGGCAGGGAGCACCCCAGCTGAGGTACCACCTGTAATCTCTGCTCTTTTCTTTAGACTCTCAACTTTATTTCCAATTTCTATCACTTCTATCAACTAAGACGTTACTCCTTATAATCATTGTCCATACAAAATGTTAATTTGTTGTTCATAAAGAGCAAGCAAGACTTTGCTAAGTATCCATTGACAAACATCTAAAAGATATAGCATCTTTAACCTACTGACTTAGATCATGATCACTCTAATTAAAAATTAAAATACAGCCGGGGAGAGGTGGTGCATGCCTTTAATCCCAGCACTTGGGAGGCAGAAACAGGTGGATTTCTGAGTTCAAGACCAGCCTGGTCTTCCAGGACAGAGCCAGAGCTATACAGAGAAACCCTGTCTCGAAAAACCAAAATAAATAAATAAATAAATAAAACAAAATAAAATAAAATGAAATACTTTTCACTCAACAAAATTCATTACCTATGCTGATACTGTCTGAAAATCAGACGCTATTCAAAGGAGATCAATACTAAAATTAATAAGCTAAAAATACTCAATATATTAAAAACACAAATACAGGAAGAGTAATGATACATCATAAACTGTGGTGCCAAATAATTGAAAGAAGTGGGTGAGTGGGATAGTTCAGCAGCTAAAGGTGTTTGTTGTGTCATCTTTGTCAACCTAAATTTGATCCCTATATCATACAGTGAAGTGAGAAACCAGACTCCACACGTGCCTTATATCATGCACAAGTGGGTACTCACATCCACAATCAAAAATAATACTAAAAATATTCTCTGTTTTAAAAATACTCTAAATGCTGACTTGTATTATTTATTTGTTAAATAAACATAACAGTATAACAACTGCTCAAAACATTGTGAAGTCATATTGTCCTTATTGTAATAAGCATAAAAATAGTATATACAATATATATTAAAGCACAAAATAATTGTAGGGTACATAACAAAACTTTGAACTAAACTTTTTACAGACCTTCATGGCAGATGACTTTTATGTCAGTTAGCTCCCAATATATAAAGCAGAAAAGTCACTTAACCTGTGGACTCCAAATCTATGGATATGAGCTTGAGGAAACCAGTGGATATTGAAGTCAGTAAATGTTCCAAAGAACATAATATTGGTAGTCAACCAATAAGCAAACTCCTTCCTACTTTAAAATTCTTTAGCATGATGCATGCTGCCTAAGACAATGCAAATGCCTTCAGAACAGTAGATAGGCTCTACTGTTTGGGAATGAAAAGAAAAGAAAAGACTGGATGGTTGTTCAGTCCAAGCCCAACCATAGCATCCTTAACCACACAGCGAGTACACAAATAACACACAGGAAAAGTGATTTCCATGCAGGATGTGCTAGGAGGACCTCTGAAGTGTTAACAGCCATGTAGGTCATGTCTAAAATAGTTCATCTTCATTCAGTATAGTGCTTGGCATGTGTCACATTCAAGTTTCCTTTTTGAAAGTTTCAGGAGAGTAAACTAATTTTATGCCTACCCCTGAGTACAGAAATGACTGCTGGAATCTCAGAGGTCCCAGCTATGGCGTCATAGACAAAATGTAGGAACCGTAGCACATTTTCTAGCACAGATTTTATGTGGGAAGCATCATGGCTAGGGCCCCATTACGTAACATCTGGTTGTAAATACATGTTCCTTGGGTGAATCTCGACTTTCTGATGGCATACGACCCCATTATGTAACATCTGGTTGTAAATACATGTTCCTTAGGTGAATCTTGATTTTCTGACAGCATACTTGATTTTATTATTACAGAAGTTACACATGGTGCTAAATTGGTAGGCATAGACAGACAGTCTAATAGAAACATAAAACACAACATAGGGATATAAATGGGGGCAGAGAGTCTTTGTGATCAGAATGTTTTGATTTCAATCTCTGGTCTCATACTCAATAACTTCTCATTTTCATTTCATTAATCTCTGTCCCATCTTCATAATTTACCTCTATGTACTGATTCAAGATTTGATTTGGTTTTGGTTTTGGTTTTCCTGAGATATTGACGGGCATCTTTATTCATGTGGAATTACTTTTGTTCTTTCTTTTATTTATAAAGATTCTAATAACATTTCTCTCTTCCATTTCCTCTCCCCCGCCCCAAGCCTTCCCATGTAACCCTCTTTGCTATGTTACAAACTCTTGGCCTGTGTTTTCAGTAATGGTTGGTGTTTGGGAGGGTGGAGGTGTGGTTCCCAAATACATAAATTCAACCTGCTCAGTCTTTATAATGCTACTGTGGGTCATCCCTGAAAACATATGCATACAAGATTTCCATGGTTCCTAACGTAGGCAGTGAGAGCTATGAGCTTCCCTCTGAGAGTTGCTTTGATAAACCATAACAAGGCTTTTAAAAATAGAAATGGCTTCGTTTTATTATAACATAAATGCCAAATTTTGAATCAATTATTTGCCAAGGAGGGAGAAACTTAAATACTGAAATGAAGACATATTTGGGTCAAACTGGCAGAACCACTATTATTGTAACCTTATTCTTTAGAACTCACCCAATTGAGGATGGACTTTGTGTGAAGGCCTCTGACAGGGTGTTTATCTATCCATTGCTCTGCTGCTCTTTATAAGCACAGCAGCTGACATGCAGCTCCTGTGAATTTCCATACTAAAATAGAGACTGTGAAATCTCTATCTGGAGAGTGAATAAAAGCCCAAGCACACAAACAGGTGTACATTGTTCAAGAAAGACATGAGACAAACATAAGTAAAGCATGACAACAATAGAGAGAGAAATGTTCAATGATGGTGTTTATTTAAAATAATGACTTAACAGCATCCACCCACCTACAGCCATTCGACAGGGTTGTCTCCTCTGTGTTCTTAACTTCCAGTGCTTCTGGTGGATTTCTAAAAGTCAAATTAAACTGTTAGTCCATTAGAAATGGCCCCCATACTCTGGAGGTTTTTATTGGCATGATTGTGATATGTATATTTTTGTTTTGCCGCTCATGTAGAGGAAAATATTGTAATTCTTTACCACAGGATGATTTATTCCTTCATTTACTAAGCAAGAGGAGTTGAAATTGGCAAAATAATTCTGCACATTGCTATGGCAACACCTAATATTCTATGTGATTTTGTTGAACCAATCAATCAATTTACATATTTATCATCTTGTAATTTTGTTTGCTCCTGAATTTAGTGGTTCACTGTCCAAATTGATTCACTACATGCATTTTAACAATTATTGCTCCTTTGTGTGGATTTTAAATGTGATTCAGAAGGGAAATATTATTTTCATGCCTGAGCTTTCTTAATTTTCTCTATTTCCATATATTTTTTAATAAGCTATGTTGTCCTATAAACTAACTCTCAGCATATGTTATAATACTAACAATTACAAGTTAAGGTTTAACTGCTGGAAATATTCCTTATGCTTCTCACAGTGTAGCCTCAGAAACTATGTAACCACAAGTCAGTGAAGCCAAGTTTTGAAACTCATAAGCACAATAAAGAAGTAAATTCTATCCAGAACACATACAGGAACAACAGGACATTGTAATGTAAAGTTAGACAACAACAGGAGAGAACACAAGCTCATGTCATGGGTCAACATTGTATCCATTTCCAATAGTTACCTTTAATTATAACTGGATGATATTTAGCTTGTGCTTGCATGGTTAATGGGAGATGAACAGTAGATCTGCCACCAAAATTTTTATGTAATTCTTATGAAAAAATATGATTTTACATGTTATTGCTTTATCTTACTATATATGTGTATGGGATGTGATGTGTGTGTGTGTGTGTGTGTGTGTGTGTGTGTGTGGTGTGTGTGCGTTCATGTACAACCATGGTATATGTATAGAAAACACAGGACAGCTTTCAGAACGCCACTGTCTCCTTTCACTATCTGTGTCCTAGGGATCAAATTCAGGTCCTAAGAAAAGGCAACAAATTCTTTCCCCACTGAACCCTTTCATCTGGCCAGAAGCTGTTATTTAGCTCTTTATTATAGGTAACTTTAAGCAGGAAACTTTTCAATATTCAGCATGCATCAATATATATTCATTGGTCATTTTAATATTAAAACAGAATATTTAAATATTTTATTATTTAATTCAAAATAGTACTCATAATACAGGTTACAATAAAATATATTTTTATAAATTTCAATGTTTCCTAAAATGAGTATTATAGCAAAAAGAACAAAGAGATTGTATGTTTTTCTGTCTCTTTGTTTTGATATTAGACTGTGGCTAAGAATATGAATATATGCTAAATAACACAATTGCCAACTGAAAATTATTTTTAAAAAACTTATAAGTATACATTTTTTGTTCACATTGGACATTTAATTTTCTTTTTAAATCTGAGATCCTATCTTTAAACTTTAGGTTATTACTTAGAATCTGTTATTGCATTTCATCATTTTTTTTGTTTTGTTTTATATTGAACAATGAACAGATATGTATACATTGCATGATTTTTTTAAATATCCTACATCATTAATTTATAAAATATCAGTTATCAGAACTGTGTATATCTTCTGAACTTTGTCAATATCACTGGCAATCATGTCGGATTAATCCTTACAACTTGACAGTGAGATGTGTGACATATATCTATATATCTATATATCTATATATCTATATATCTTATGCTTCTCCATGTATAGCCTTAGAAACCATGTAACCACAAATCAATGAAGTCAATTTTTGAAACTCATAAGCAGAACAAAAAGTAGATTCTATCCAGAACATATACAGAAATAACAGATCATTGTAATGTAAAGTTAGACAACAACAGGAGGAAACACAAGCTTTTGTCAATGGGTCATCATTGTATCCATTCCCAATAGTTACCTTTAATTTTAATTAGATTATATTCAAGTTGTGCATGTGTGTGTTGTGTGTGTGTGTGTGTGATGTGTGTCACCCTGACGCAAGCTAAAGTCATCTGAGAGGAATCTATACCCTCCGTCCGCCCTGCTCCCCTACCCACCCACTCCTGCTTCTTGGCCCTGGCGTTCCCCTGTACTGAGGCATATAAAGTTTGCAATACCAAGGGGCCTCTCTTCCCAGTGATGGCGGACTGGGCCATCTTCTGCTACATATGCAGCTAGAGAGAAGTGCATTTCATCAGGCAGTGCCATGCTTCTGGAATGTACGTGCAATCCATTAGGCAGATGGTCAAGGGGAGTAGAATTTGATAGACTAGTTCTACTATCCTCTCATGCACATATGGACAACCTGACTGCTCTCAGGGAGCTCTTGATAACAACTAGTAGGCGTACAATAATTGACTGATATCAGAACATAGAAATAGATAAACATCTCAAATCACAAATACAAAAATAAAATAGTTAAAACTCCAAAAGTAGATGTGAATGGTAATGATGCATATTTTTTGAAATTTAAAAGAAGAAAGGCATGTAAGGTACCGCACATTAGCATATTTGTTGAGAAGATGAAACCTTTAGTTGTTGGGCGATGGATGCTGTGTCTGTGAGCATGAGTTTCCATTAGGAGACTAAAGCAAATACAGGAAGAGGTAAGAAGGCTTATGTTGAAAAAGTATTAAATTGAAATATTTAAGTCACTATCAAGTAACTCTTTTGTGATTTAATTGTAACTTTGAAAGAATATCAGAAATATAAATGCCTGAAAGAGTAGCCAGAGTATTGCGAGAAAAGAACTTAGGGTTTTGGTGCACTTTGTGTTTCTTCCAAGTTTCATCTTTATTCCTTCCTAGTGCACAGGCAGCTCCCATTTGCCTGTCTTTTACTTTTATTGCTATGCAATCGTTTTATTTCCCAGTGCATTATGTTTTGTGACCCGCTTTTTTATTGTTAGACTTATCTATGTTTCACTCATTATATCTGAATACACAAAGTAATATTAATATTGTCTTAATTATTAAGGTAAATATAATTTCTTATGGAAACTTCTTTCTCAAAAAACAGTATGTTCCTACCAACATAAATATTTTGTATTGATTTATTAAGAATTCCCTTTTTTTTCTCTCCACCACATCAAAATGCAAGTCTATCTCTTCTATAAATCTACCTCTCCAAGCTCTAACAAGGATCTCTATTCAGTGCAATAATATTTATGAGAGCAAATTGTTACACACAAGCTGATATGCATAAAGGGACATGATGATGGTATATGTCACTACAAAATATGTCTGTCCTCCTGTAACATAAAACAAGGAAGACATAAATATAGAGCATAACTGCCCACACAAAGAAAAAAGACATTAGTACCTACCAATAGAATATATGGACATCATATTAGCTTACATTATATGACATGTCTGTGAAATAATAGACTTCAATATGTGATACATGGTTATGTACAACTATGTAAAACTAGTTGTGTGCTATTGATATACCTACCCATGTGCTTGCCCATTGATTTGTAGACTCTAAAATAAAAACTAAACTGTATGACACACAATAGACATGACATTTGACAATTAGTGTCTGACAGGATGTTTTTCCAGAAGAAAGCATACCATGGTGACAACTACATTGAATCCCTGAGGGTGTTTTATTAGAAGCAAGATTTCATGTTATTTAATAAGTTCTAATATATATTCCATAGCTTGTTAAGATATTGAATGATGTATGCATAAAACATCAATAGCTACTGTAATGGGGCACATATGTGTGTGCATAGAACCACTGTTAACACAGTGATAGTACATGTGTTTCTGTACATAAACCACTGTAATTACAGTGATGACACGTGTGTGTGTGTGTGTGTGTGTGTGTGTGCAAAAAACACTGTAACTACAGTCATAACATGTGGTGTGTGTGTGTGTGTACGTACACAAATGAGTTTATGGAGAAGAATCTTGGAAAATGCTAGAAAGTCAACAAAAAGATATGACAACTAAGCTGTATAAGGTGAGCAGTGGGGATAGAAAATTGGAGATCTGAGCTTCATTAACTCGAAGTCCTCCATAATGCAGAACACAGTGTGTGTGAAGAGCTGAGTACTAAAGTAAGCAAGTCTTTCGTGAGCTAGAAAGAGGAGAATGTACAAATGCAGGGCACCATCTTGCTCAAGCAAACAATTTGGATTTGCTCCCAGTGCTTTGGACTCTGGCTCATGAATTTGAATTCTAGGCTTTATTTTTTTCTTCACTTCGTTTCCAAGTTAAGGGGTGCTCAACATGCAGAGACACAGAATTCATCTCACTTAAACATGAATGGAATTTACTTAATAGGAAGTATTAAGATTTCATGGGATTTCTCAGTAATGGGAAAGGAATCTAGGTTCGACTCCCCAAAGAAACCCTCAATCACACGATAGTTCAAGCTGCACATAGTCTCCATCATGACATAAAACTCCAATGCCCTTTCTGGCATCTCCCAAGACCTGGTCAGCTAATATTTAGTTTAGAAAATTGGACAAAAAATGTCTTCTCTATCAGCCGGGCATGGTGGCACATGCCTTTAATCCCAGCACTCGGGAGGCAGAGGTAGGCAGATTTCTGAGTTCAAGGCCAGGCTGGTCTACAAAGTGAGTTCCAGGACAGACAGGGCTATACAGAGAAACACTGTCATGAAAAACTAAAAGAAAGAAAGAAAGAAAGAAAGAAAGAGAGAGAGAGAGAGAGAGAGAGAGAGAGAGAGAGGAAGGAAGGAAGGAAGGAAGGAAGGAAGGAAGGAAGGAAGGAAGGAAGGAAGGAAGGAAGGAAGGAAGAAAGGAAGAAAGGAAGAAAGGAAGAAAGAAAGAAAGAAAGAAAAAATCCTTCTATGGCTAGGGTCAAAAATTTAATTGACAGCAGATGCTGGCAAGGATGTAGAGAAAGAGGAACACTCCTCCATTGCTGGTAGGATTGCAAGCTGGTACAACCACTCTGGAAATCAGTCTGGCAGTTCCTCAGAAAACTGGACATAGTACTACCGCTAGATCCAACAATACCTCTCCTGACCATATACCCAGAAGATATTCCAACTGGTAATAAGGACACATGCTCCACTATGTTCACATCAGCCCTATTTATAATAGCCAGAAGCTGGAAAGAACCCAGATGTCCCTCAACAGAGGAATGGATACAGAAAATGTTGTACATTTACACAGTGGAGTACAACTCAGCTATTAAAAACAATGAATTCATGAAATTCTTGGGCAAATGGATGTATCTAGAGGATATCATCCTGAGTGAGGTAACCCAATCACAAAAGAAGTCACTTGATATGCACTCACTGATAAGTGGATATTAGCCCAGAAACCTAGAATACCCAAGATACAACTTCCAAACCACAAGAAAATCAAGAATGAAGACCAACGTGTAAATACTTCATTCCTCCCTAGAATATGGAATAAAATATCCATAGAAGGAGTTGCAGTTTTGGAGCTAAGATGAAAGGATGGACCATCTAGAGACTGCCCCACCTGGGGGGGGGGCATCCCATAATCAGCCACCAAATGCAGAAAGTATTGCATATGCCAGCAAGATTTTGCTGAAGAGACCCTGATATAGCTGTCTCCTGTGAGGCTATGCCAGTGCCTGGCAAATGCAGAAGTGAATGCTCACAGTCATCTATTAGATGGAACACAGGGCCCCCAATAGAGGAGCTAGAGAAAGTACCCAAGAGCTGAAGGGGTCTGCAACCTTATAGGTGAAACAACAATATGAACTAACCAGTACCCCCAGAGTTCATGTCTCTAGCTGCATATGGAGCAGAAGATGGCCTAGTTGTCCATCACTGGGATGAGAGGCCTCTTGGTCTAGCAAACTTTATATGCCCCAGTACAGGGGAATGCCAGGGCCAAGGAATGGGTGTGAGTGGGTAGGGGAGCAGGGCAGGGGGAGGGTATAGGGTACTTTTGGGCTAGCATTTGAACTTTAAATGAAGAAAATATTTAATAAAAATGTAAGAAAAATAAGAAAATAAAATGTATTTCAGAAATAAAAAAAATAAAAAATAATGTCTCTATTCTGGTGGCTCTTTGTTTAACTCAAGGACTACATTGAACATGTAATGTAATTCAGAATTAAGTTTTCTGCTTCCCCTTCACATAGTTGAGAAGGTGGCAGTGAAGCACTTTGGTTACCTGGGAGCGATTGACAACATGGTATTAATAAAATGTGAGAAAAAGGAAGAAAGATAGTTTGCTAGATATCAAAAATACTGTGAAAGCACCCTGAGCTAGCCTTTTCTGTCATAAATATCTTGTTTAGAATGTTGCCTGATGTTGTTAAGTTGTAAGTTAGGCTTTATTGTATTCCATGGTGACTTAAACAGTATCAAATATGAAATATTCTCAGCAACAAGAACTTTGTGATGGCAAAGATACAAATGAGCAGAAGAGGCTAACAAGTACCCTGGACCTCTTTACATGCTACCTACCTATGTTTAAAAAAAAAAAAAAAGGAAAAGTGGGGAGGGCAGGGGCTTGTACACTTTCTGTCCAAACAAATACAGCTACATCACAATTCCCATCCTGTAAATTATTCCATGTGAAAATATGTAGAAGTGTCTGATTTTGTTCCCAAAGTCAGAGTTATTGGATTTTTGAAGTATGTTAAGAATATTATACTAGCCTGTAAAAGATTAACTTCAAATTCTATAGTCAGAGCTTCGTGTAAAATAGAGGTTTCAGGCTTGGAGACAGGCCAGCCACTAAAGGACAAGGCTAAAAATTTCTAAATCAAACGATCTAAAAGCAGAATTTTACAAATATTTCATTCTCCCTTACCAAATAACTCAGGCAAATGCACATTTTTTAAGACTACACTCATGTGATCTCCTTAATTCTGGATCATTTAGCAGTGTCTCATATAGCAAAATAAAGTTGGAGAAACACTTCCGTGAAAACAAGTCTTTACACAGGAAGGAGAGACCCTGTAATTTTCAGCAAGATGATTATATAAAGGATTACCTATAATTCCATTTAATTGTAGGTTTTTATTTCATTTTCTCAACCTAGCTCCTTTTTCTCCCCTTGTCTCCAAAGGAACATCTTAAACTATCTTCAAAGCAAAATGTTCAGGTACACTTACACTGTTAACTATTTTCAATTTGTATCTAAAATTACAGCACTTTCAACAGAGAAGTTAAGATCCATTCTACATCTTTTGCCTTGGTACAATTACAGAGAAAAGTTCTTTTCAAACACTGAGCATAAAATATTAATCACACACTATGTACATAAGTGAATGTAATAAAAAATCTACCTAAAAACTACAAATAGACGAGTGGCAACAAGTGTACATATGCCTTGAAAATGAGCATTTTCATTCGTATTTTGTGGTGACAGATTTAACCTGTTAACATGTCTTGATGTCACAGAGCGGGCTTTCTTTTATCCTAAACAGTAACCCCTTCTGTGCAATACAATATATTCTTATTTATTCTAAAAATGTGTTAAGGGTGATTAACTTTCCCCTTACCTTGTATTGGGAATAATGGTTGTTATAGGGAATATGATAAAGCAGGCGTTTCTTTAAATTCTTGATTTTAATCTTCTGGCTACATAATTGAGAGTGGCGATGTCTTGTCATAGTCTCCTAGTTTTCTGAAGAACTTTTATAATGTATCGCAAAGCGAAATGACTGCCTTTGTACATTGTAACTAGCAATGCACAAAGGATCCACTTTCTCCTTATCATGCTTGTTATCTTTTGGTTTTGATAAATAAAAAGAAAAATCCCACCATTCCTATAAAGTCAAACCCAATATCATTTCACAAATAAGAGAGATCTAAAATACTGTCTCTTTCAGAGGTCTATAAAGGCTAAAAGAAAATCAAGAGTAGGTTTTCAGAAGGTATGAGTATCATGGGTATAAGATGAAAAATCTGATAATCTTCTACAATGCACAGCACCTGCAGCTAACACCTCAAAGTTGTCCCCTTGCTAAGATAGTAGATATCACATTAAGCATTCTCACCCCAATCACACAAAACTGGACATGAGAAAATTCAAGTGACATTATTCATCAATAGAGAGGAAAATAATGATGCTGATGCTGATACATTTACAAATATCATCTTATATATGTTGAGGAAATCACATTTAGTTCCATATGTTCAAATTTTGATTAATAAGTTGGTCAATGCCCACACATACTGAGAAAGAATTTTCCAAAAGAAATCTATTCTTTATAGCTTCAAAAATATTTAGAATAAAGCTTAAAAGAAATTATTGAGGAAGGCACTAGAAGATAGGAAGACCTCCCAGACACATAGAGTAGAAGAATTAATCTTGTTATTGCTATATCCACTCCAGTAGTGACATGCATGACAGGCCAAAAGCCTGGATGCAGTCCTGAGGCAAAGAGTTTCACGGAAACTTAGTCTCTTGGAACTGTGGCATTCCATAGCACATATGCTCCAATTTTGTCCTTGTGAATGGATCTGTGTGCTTCCTTTCAGTATTGTTTTGTTATAGGTGCCTCCAAGCAATGACTTGCCAATTACCTAAGCAAAATTGAACTTTGCTTCCTGGCCTTCACCAATGCCCTAGGTAGTCCTTGAGCTGACCCTGGGCTTGAAATTCAGTAAGAATGTTGCCAATGCAGTGACATTCAGAATTGCCTCTAGTATTGTAAGAGAGATAGTGAACAAAATCAGGCTTTACTATCTACTACATAGAGTTAGAAATCTCAGGGCAAGCTTAGTAATGTAAGTTTAGAATTCTTATTATAGTTATGTATGGCAGACTACATTACTTATTAGTAGAAAGTCCCCCCCCCCCACACTATCACTTAGAATGAAAGCCAAGTCGCTCCCATATACAGGAATTTACAATGGTTTAAGAAGTAGATCAGAGCCGGGCGTGGTGGTGCATGCCTTTAATCCCAGCACTTGGGAGGCAGAGGCAGGCAGGTTTCTGAGTTCGAGGCCAGCCTGGTCTACAGAGCAAATGCCAGGACAGCCAGGGTTACACAGAGAAACCCTGTCTCGAAAAAAACCAAAAAAAAAAAAAAAAAAAAAAAAAAAAAAAAAAAAAAGAAGAAGAAGAAGAAGAAGTAGATCAGGCTGTGGCTTTAGAGTATTACATTATTCATGAGATGGTTAGATAGAGCAGAACTCCCTAATTAGAACCATGACTTGGGTGTGAAAGCCCTTGCCCTGGGAGTGTAAAGACTTCACACCTGGCTTCTAAGACTATAGCTGACCTTAGATAGAGCTGAATTTGTCTCAGTTGTTTTATTGCCCAGTTCCTGCCAGTCTTTGTGTTTTGTGTAAGAGTCATTAAGAATCCAGTAACCTCATTTGTACCTTGCCTATGTGTCACCTAACTTCCCTGTTTTCTTCTGTATAAAAAGTTTGATGCTCAAATTGAAAAATTACATTCAGATTCTACACTATCTCTCGTGTTGATTCTGTCTGTCATTTATTCACCGACTCCTTGTCCACTTGCAACCAGAGACCCGTTCTACGCAGACAGGGACCAAAAGGGTCTGCAGCATGTAATAACGGCTATTCTTCCAAAAGCAATTAATTGATTCACTGTAATTCTAATACAAAAATTTGTGATGAGGGTAGAGAGAAATGTAGGCAGGTTAGAACACTAAATGCTCTTAACGTAGCACCTGTGTTTAGTTCCCAGAACATTCATAGTGGATTAATGCCTTCTATAACTTGCATTACAGGGATTCTGCTGATCTCTTCTTCTCTCTAGTGGTGTAAGATATGCAGATGGGGGCACCTAATCACATTCAGGGAAACATTCACACACATAAATAAGAATACATAAATCTTTTAGAAATTCAAGTGACATTATTCATCAATAGAGAGGAAAATAATCTTACAATTCTTATGGAAGCACAGAAGATTCTGAATAGCTGATAATGGTAAACAGAAAAAAAATGCTGCTGACATTAACACCATGCCTAATTTCATGTTATAAAGGAAAGGAAGAGGACTATAAACCTCATAGTGCTGGCACAAAAACAGAAGTGTTGATCAGTGGAATATTATAGAGGCATACACTACAGACCCCGTAGTTAGGGTTTTAGTGCTTGTGAACAAACTCTATGAGCAAGGAAACTCTTATAAGGACATTTAATTGGGGCTTGCTTACAGGTTCACAGGTTCTGTCCATTATCATCAAAGTGGGAACATGGCACCTTCCAGTCAGGCATGGTGCAGGAGGAGCTGAGAGTTCTACATCTTCATCTGAAAACTGCTAGTGGAAGAGTGACTTCTAAGCATCTAGGATGATGGTATTAAATCACACATCCACACTGACAAACCTATTTCAGCAAGACCACACCTTCTAATACTAACACTCCCCTATGTCAAGCATATACAAACCATTCCATTCCACTTCCTGGCCCTCATAGACTTGTTCAAACATATGAGTCTATGGGGGTCATACCTACCCATAGCATAATACAAATACCTTTATTCCAACTTCCAAAGCCCCCATAATCTATAGCAGTCTCAACAATGTTAAGTTTCCACAAAGTTCAAGTTCTCTTCTGAGATTCATCCAATCACTTAACTGTAATCCCCAAAGCAAGACAGGAAACCAGCTGGGCAAACTTCAAACTCTGCATCTCCATGTTTGATGTCAAAGCAGTCTTCAGATCTCCAACTCCGTTTAATCTTTGTTGACTGCAACAAATGTCTTTCTGCTGGGCTGGTCCTACTCCCTGTTAACAGCAGATAGCCCAGGGCTCTGGCATCTCAAACATTTTGGGGTGTCCAAGGCAACGTCAATGTTACAGCTTCTTGTTTCAATGTCTGTGATGCACATATGATCTTCTGGGCTCCTCCTAAGGGATGCTGTCACTTCTCTAACTCTGCCCTCTGTAGTACTCTAAGCTCAGGTTGATCCACTCCACTCCTGCTGCTGTTCTTGGTGACCATCCTGTGGTTCTGAGATCTCCAGTACACTGAGGTCTTCTGAAGTAACTAGGCTCCACCAATAGCTTCTCCCAGGCTCTCTTCAAGATGTTAAGCCTCAGCTACTTTGTGTGATACCTTCAATCCTATGTCATCAACTGCAACTGAGGCTGCACCTTCACCCATAGCTTTCCATGGCTTCTCACAGTCCCAAGCCTTAGCTGCTCTTCATGACCCCTTCATGGCTCAAAACCAGTATCACTTGGGTGGCTCTTACACATTACCAAGTACAGCTGCAACATGAGGTACAACCTTGACTATCTCTAGAACACAGCTTCTTTATGCTCTCAGAAAAATACTTCCCAGATTTCACCTCAGTGATGCTGGTCTCTTCTTAATCACTGGTAATTTCTTAACTCCAGCTAACAGCATCAATTGTCCCAGCAATCTCCTTCTCCGCTTGACTGTAAAGCCAGAGACACATGGCCAAAGATGGGGAGTTATGCTGCTTTCTGGAGCTGGGACATGGCCCCCTTATTCTATTATGAGCTTTCTGTTTTCCAACTCCCTCACAGCGTAAGGTTCACAGTTCTGGAACTTCCTCTGTAGACTCACCTTGAATTCAGAGATCTGCATGGCTCTGTCTCCTGAATGCTGTAATTACAGGTATGTACCACCACATCTGGACTTAAGCTTTTCTTCATCTAGAACCTTCTCTGTTCTATGTATGTGTGTGTGTTTGTGTATATGCATGAGTGTTTATGTGTGGTGTGCATATGTGTACTGTGTATATGGTGTTTCTGCATGCATGTGGTCTGTATATGTTTGTTTATGTGGTGTGTGTGTGTGTGTGTGTGTGTGTGTGTGTGTGTGTGTGTGTAGTGTATGTATGACTTAGTCAGAGTTTGTATTCCTATACAAAACATCATGACCAAGAAGCAAGCCAGGGAGGGAAGGATTTATTCAGCCTACACTTCTACATTGCTGTTTATCACCAAAGGAAGTCAGAACAGGAACTCACACAGGGCACAGACTATGGAGTGTGCTGCTTACTGGCTTGCTTCCCTTGGCTTAGCAGCTTGCTTTCTTATATAACCCAAGACTACCAGTTCAGGGACAGCAACACGCAAAATGGAATCTGACACATCTAGAAAATAAGTAGACTATTCTCACTGTTTATTCTTTTTTTCAATTTGACATTTCCTTTTATTGAAAATATATTTTATTGAAATATATTCTCCCAGTTTCTTCCTGCCATCCCTCACTCTCAGATTCACTCTCCTTTTGTCTTTCATTAGAAAAGAAGAGGTTTTTAAAAGAAAATAATCACTTATGACAAAACAAAATATACAATGAAGCAAAAATTATCATTTTATCATTATTTTCTAAATTAAGTATATTAGAAAACAAATAAAACACCTCTGTATGTCACCTGTCCTGATTAGGTGTCCAATACATAATGAAAGAACCAAATACTGAATTTAGCATACTACTCATTTCTCCTGGTGTTACACTTCTCTTCAAGCCCCAAGTAAAGTTACTAACTCAGTCTCAGGCCTTTTGAGACAGATCTAATTCACAATACAGAATCTTGAATCCTTCTTTCTCTAAGGGGTTGGATACCATGACTCAAAAACTCAGACATCCAGTTTTCCTGTCATGTACGGTCTTTTTTAGAGTGTCTTAACCCAGAAGAAGTCCTGGTAATATACATTGTCAATTACTATCAATTATTGCATTTTGTTTCCTGCAGAATGATACCAAAATTGGAATTTTAATAAAAAGATCTCAAAGCTGAAAATCTGTTTTAACATGTGAGCAGATAATATGATGATGAGTAGGATTTGTAGAGGTTATATTTTCATTACTTACTTCTTATTATGGTTTCATCAACTAGGAATCACTAAATGAATGACACTTCATGACCAACTAAATGCATAGCCATTTCTATAAAGTATGAATAAAAGGCAGATGCTTCAGGAAAAAAACAAAATTTCTTCATTAAAGAAAATGGTTGTTTCAAACAAGTGTAGCACACCAAGGTACCAATGGAGTACCCATTTCCTTAGTTCCTAAAACATCAAGTCTAAATGAAGGCCAGACCATATTAATTGTCTTGCTGTTTCTCAGTGAAACACCAAGATCAGTATCTTAATGTCAAATTCCAACTCTTCAAACTGTTAGGACAATATTGAAATCCTTGTGAAATTTAGAGTCATCCTACAAAGTGGAACATATATTTTCATGATATTTGTCATCATTTTGCACATAGCATACTCAATCAAAGGTTTAGAGTTGTTCCTTGTGGTATACAGATCAACAAGATTTATACTTCAGTGAAGGTAATGAACTAAAGGTCAAAATGCTAACGGTATTACAGAACAGGAAGAATAGAAAATGAAGAATGGAGAAGAGGGTGACTATGAAACTTGTAGGTCAAAATAATAAAAATCTAGGAATTTGGATATATGAAGTTATCAGCAAATTTTTACAAGTCATTTTTTTCTATAGATATAAGCACATCTGCTGCCTGGAATACAGGGGATACATTGAGGTAAGGTTACCTTCTGTTTCTCCAGGATGGTCTAGAATTTATATTATGTTGCCAGGCTTGCCTCAAACTCATAGCAGTCCTCCTGCCTAGAACCTTCTGATGTAGGCATTATAAGAAAGAGCTACAAACTGCAAGCTCTAAAAGCTATCTTTGTTCTGCTTCAGCTTCATGCTCTAAATTTTCAATGCTATACTTTTACATCACAAGGTAGTATCATTCCATAGAGATTTCAAAAGAAAAAAAAAGAAAAACAACCAGCCATGAGAGATGGTCATGGAAAGATTTTGACCTTAATCTCATTGACCAATGTAGTTTACCATGTGGTATACTGTGTGGAAACTGAGGGGTGTGTGTGTGTGTGTGTGTGTGTGTGTGTGTGTGTGTGTGTGTGTGTGTGTGACATTTATTGTTTTTTTTTTTTTCTTCCTCTCATTTCTCCTGTCTCTTCCTCAGATCTCTTTCTTTCTCCCCAACAGGAACACACTTAACTTCAGCTACAATTAATCCCCATTTTACAGAGGAAAACATTTGCCCAGCCGAGACTCTCATGAGGTCAAAGTACCATGTACGGAGTTAAGCCACTGTGTTTCCAGACTTGGTATTTTTTTTTTTTTATGAAAGTTCAACATGTCTGCCCCTGCTCTGCCTGATACAAACACATGTTCACTTTCAAGGCTGACATAACACAGATTGTAGAGGCTTAATTAAAGGGTAAATTATATATAATAGAGATTTAATTAGAAAAGTATATGCTGTGAAAATAAATGTTTGACTTTTCTGTATTTTACCTGCAGTATTTAGGTTATATTACTCTTTTTTTTAAAAAAAAATCATAGATTGTTTTCTGATGATTAAGTAATTTTATATGCACAGATTAAGGGTAAAAGATGGTCAAAAATTTAATGTTTTTGTTTTCCAATGTTTTATGTATTGCAAGTGACAAAATTCTCTGAGATTTTGTTCTTTAAGAAGTAATTCTGAAAATTTATATTATATGCAGCAATAATTAAGGCAGAATTCCTCTCCATAAGATAAGCACACCCTTGTGAGATTTCTGAATTGTATTTTACCACAGATTTTTTGGTATGATTGTCAAATCAACCAGAACAATACAACTGATTACTGAAAATAAAATTTATTGTTCAACATAGTAACAGTCAACTAGCCATGAAATGTTTCTAAAGATCATTAAGCTTCCTCAGAAGTTGTAAATTGTTTTTGAAATTTGTTAATCACTGCTGGTATATAAATGGCCATGCAAAAATAGTGCAGCAATCTCTCTATACTCTAGATCCATTCTATATGAGCATTATTTGGTATCAAGCATATTTGGGTTTGAATTTAAAAAATCTATTAGTAATTAAAACTTCCTTTGATACAAATGTAATAGCTACAATTTGTTTTTATAGCAACATAAAAGAAGTTTAAATATTAATGACAAAAATATCACAAGAAGAGTGAAATTCAGCAAAATTAACATTATATTTACAAAACAGCATGGTACACACTTTCTCTTTCCCATCACTTTAAAAACAACAACAACAACAACAAAATAGCATTAAAAAAAAAGCTTAAGTTAACTTATGAATATAAAAGGTTCATTTTGGCTTATGTTCTTATATGGTTCAGTCATTCTTATTTGGCATTAGTCTTTGCAGTCTATCACAGGGTGGAGCATCACAGACATTTAGTACCTTTAGAGTGGCCTGAAAGCAAGGGAATTGCAAAGGTTCAGATATTTTCATTTCAAAATATTTTTCTTGGTTATGTAATGTATTTACATTCCAAGTGTTGGCCCCCTTCCCGGTTTCCCCTCCTCAAACACTCTTTCCTATCCCATCCCCCAACCCCTGCTTACCTACCCACCTACCCATTCCTGCCTCACCACCCTATCATTCCCCTACACTGGGGCATCAAGCCTTCACAGGACCAAGGGTTTCTCCTCCCATGGTTGCCAAATAAGGCTGTTCTCAGCTACATATGCAACTAGAGCCATGGGTCCCTCCATGTGTACTCTTTGGTTGGTGGTTTTGTCCCTAGGAATCTGAGGACGTCCCTTTAGTTGATATTGTTGTTCTTCCTATGGGGTTGCAATCCCGTTCAGCTCCTTCAGTCCTTCCCCTAACTACTCCATTGGGGTTCCTGTGATCAGTCCTGTTATTGGCTGTGAGCATCTACCTCTGTATTGGTCAGGCAGTGCATGCCCATAATGAACTATCTTCCTTCCATTATGGCTGTTCTCTCTCTTCTAGTAGTGTAACAGACTATGAGCAGATATTATAACCCATGACATTTTAGAGACCTGGGAGATCCATATAGTCATAGTCATTGTTTAAAATCATACAAATGTGTGAGTTCTCAGTCGCACCATTGTATAGATTATGTTCTGTGACTGCTGTTTCAGATGATATAGGTGAACTTACTAGGATGAGGTTCCATCCAAAACTTGATCAGGTAAAGTCTATGTTCCATCTTGAAATATTCCATCTCTCCTTTATCTCTACCTATAAACACCAGTGAAAAGGCTACATCACATTGACTCTTCGAATAAAATCAAGGGTTTCATTAACTAAAATTTTTAGATCTGCCTTTATGACAAAATGCTTTACTAGAATTAGTTAAATATTTAGCATTAAAATGAATCCATTGAAATATAAGTTCATTGGCAGTAACTGGAAAAACCAAAATTACTAGCTACTTTGACAGAACATATACTTCCCTAATTCATAGTACAGAAAATTTATTTTAAGTTTACAGTTCATATGAGATACTTTCAAAAATTTTAAGAACTTTGGAGATCCATATAACCATAGTTCAAAATAATACAAGTGTGTGAGTTTCCAATCACAGCATTTAAAGTGTAGTGTTTTGTAATAGCTTTTGTTAACTTACAATATCACTGGATGAATGTTGATTTTTCCAGAAAATTTATGAAAAAGTGTTACTAAATTTAACCCAGCCTATTAGAAATTAGAACTCTTTTTGTATCAAAATGTGAACGATGAATTTATAATGTAACTTAAGCCAAGCATATTTTTTTTCTCTTGATTGTTTCTGGGTACTTAAAGAGATTCTTGTAGAAAGCTATAGAGTGAATTTCCATTTAAATTACACCCAGCTGACACAACATATACTGTGGGACTCAGAGCAGAGTGACCACCTGGGATGACATATTTGGAACATGCATATGCTAGAAACAGAACTCATTATTTCTCTGAAATTTTTATTTGCATTCTCTTTAGATAGCCCAGTGATAATACAGTTCTTAGGAATATGATAATGGTTAAGTTAAATAACTCAATAATTCTGTTTTCTCTGGTTGAAATAAATGATTCATTCGTGCTGAGCAGTGTGCAAACAATAATAAAGTCAAGCCCATATTTTTATGACACTCATGACAAACTGCTACTATATTAAAGAAATAAATTACAGCTGCATGTGTGTCACGGCTGTTTTTGAGGTATTTCAATCTTCTATGCAATCTTCACCAAGTTGTGAGATATTAAGCGTATACTTCATCCATCTTGAAGCAGTATTGATTTTGAAACTGTGCAAACTTTTAACTTTTTCTTCTAGATAATGGCCAGTCTAGCCCAATGGATTATAAATTAGATTTCTCATGGCTAATGTATGTAGCATCATCTCTTATTCAACAAGCAGCAATTATGTCATTGCAAGGCTCTGGTGCAGCATAAAAGGAGTGTAAATGTCAGGACTGATGATGATGGCTTGAAGCCAGCTCATTAAAGGCATCAGTGTGAAGAATATAACTTCGTTGCTTGGGAAAAAAGCAAATATGTGTTATCTGCCTATCGACACCAAAGCAGCATCGTAAACAGGGATCTCAAACTGCATCCCATTTAAATGATGAAAGGATAGATATTAATCTATGAAATAGATTTCACCCGGGAGGAAATGTTGTTCTGACTATTTATGAAACTTAAAAAAAAAAAAAAGATCACTGCATAGAGAAACACCCACCACAGCATCCATAGTATGCAGATAGAGTTCATTAGTACAGCTAAGATAAATAGGTGATGGGCAAAAAAATATGCTATCATAATTTAAGTAAGAGAAGCAAAAAGAACAAGGGCATAATCAGAACTTTGTAAAGCACAGATAGTATGTATTTTTAAATTGCCTAGCTTCTGTGTTTCATATATTCAGTCCAAAAGTCATTGATAATACATGAGAATAAATGTAAATATAGATGAGCTATATGAAAAGTATATGAATTGTTTTCCATACTTAATGCCCATGAAAGGAAAGTTAATAACATTTTCTCAATAATTGCAAACCTCTGATTGACTTTTAATCTCAGAGCCATAGGGCAACCTTATAATTTTTCAAATTATCTAACTACATGAATTATTTCATCATCTTAGCATTCATTGGATCAGGAAATTTTTGAATAACTTTGTAACTTGAATAATGGCCATGAAAATACATCAAATTCTTTGCATAGTAAGTACTACTCAGAATATATGTCTAGTATAAATAAAAATCTAAACTGAAATTTAAGAATTTTTTATTGAAAAGGCCACAAATTATACTGACTTCAATCCTTAATTGTTTATGTTCAATTTACAGATTTCAATGAGAAATCAAATTGAAAATTATTTAATAAATCACCACTTGTATTTCCAAGTAGAATGTGCCTAATTAATATTCAGCTCTCAGTATCTTTGGGATTTGTGAATGGCTTCAGTACCATTCAAAGCTATTGAATTCTTTAGATCTTCCAGTCCCTTTCATAAGTGATATATTATCAACAATAGCTTCTATGCATTGTCTTCTATTATTTATGTCATTATGACTCCTTGTGATGCATGATAAAGTATAAGTGCTATTTCAATATTTGTTCTAGTTATACTGCTTAGGATATAGCAAGAAAATAGTCTTATAGGTTCAGAACGGATACTGTATTCAACAATTTTTAACCTGTTGTTGGAGGGATTCACAAATGCAGAATCTAAAGATGTGGAGAGCTGACTGTACCATCTCCTCCTGAATCCTCAGGCAGTTCTGCAAAATTGGTGGGATCATTTTTAGCTTTTAGAGAAAGACACTCAAAACATGATGTGTGCTATCAGCCATGCACAGGATAGCAGGTAGTATTAAAAAAAAATGTTTAAACCTGAAATTCTTTGTTAGGCAGATCCTCTCCACTGAGGAATATGTGAAATATTCCAAAGCTTTGGCTAACTCTGACTGTGTGCCACATCATCTTCTTCTCATAGAGGGTATCCACCTACTTGACATTGAAATATGACATTGCTGTTTATAAGTGTCTTGAAATACAACCATAGATATCCTGGAACACATGAAGTTACAGGCCACAGGTTGGATACAACTAGGTTGTACTAGAACATGGCAGCTTTGTGTTTAAGTATTGTTGGATGGTACATGCTATGGTTTCAATGTGTTCCCAACAAAATTCAGATGCTGTCAATATAAAAGTATTAGAAAGTGGGATTTTTCTGTGTGAATGTGATTTGGTTCCTAAAGAAATTTCACACAGCATAGTTTGTTTTCTCACCCTCTTATGAGGTAGGAGGTAAAAACACACTATGTTGGAGGCAAATAGACTTTCAAGTCAGACCTCTTGATACCATAATCTTGGATTTTCAACTGACAGAATTTCAAGAATCTCAGTCTTGATAAATTTCATTCAGATTTGTGTTGTTCAATCCATGTGTCATTTTAATTATGTGTTTCCTTGGATAAATGACCAGTAATATGTGTCAAAGCAACTATCTGAGCTTTCCACATGAGCACACTTCTTTATCTCAAGCTTTATTGTTACTGTAATTGTCCAGGTGCTTTGAGTAGCTCACTGGAAATACTATGTTAATACCTTAGTTAGCCTTTCCTATAAATAAATAAAGTTCCCTTCGCATCACTACTACTATATTTTCAAAGGAAATATCATTCCAGAACATATGGGAAGCTATGCTTCTACCCCACTTAAAGTATTTTAGCATCACCCAAATTTTCCAGGAAGAAAACCCAAGTCTTTGTATGGTCCATAGAAGTTTCTTAGTAGCCCAGCCATCTGCATAACTTTTAGATTTGTTTCCTACTCTGATTCTTAGGAACTGTAAGTTGCTTCAAAGTTCTTGAGCATTCTCTTTAATTCTCCAGCACCAGCTTTTAATAATGCTGTTGCCAATTTCTCCCTGGATTAAAACAATGTTGCACAGATTGTGTTTATATGTTAAAATTCCTCCAAACAACTCTATAAAGTACAGCCTACAAACACAGAAGGGACTCACACAGTCATGATCTCTCCCTCCTACTCTCCTACCTTTGTACTTTCTCTTTCTGTGTATATGTGTGCTTATGACTATGTACTCAAAGGATTTTAAGTACTGAAACTGTCCAAGATTTTCAAAACTACAAAACTCTTTCTTTAAGACCCTTCTGTTAGGTTCTCTGACTGCCCTGAGGCATGTCAGCTTTTTAGAATAGCATACAAGGTATGACCTTATTTATGTCTCTAGTCTCATCTATCAATAGCTTCTTTTACTTGGATCTCGCTGGACTTTCCTTATATCTCCAAATTCATCC